>NW_026512204.1:25000-88551 GCF_027579735.1 Bombina bombina
GCCGGGGTTAGGTTCCAGAAGGAATGGTTGTAAATCAAAACCGTTGTAAATTGAAACCCAGTTTATAATGTAAATTATAATGTAATGGGAAGTGAGGGAGATAGGTTCCAGGCCCCTCTCAAAATTGTCATTAGTAACACCTAATACGTTATTTTTAAAGCTTTTGAAATGAAGACTTTAAATGCTAAACAGCATTATAAACCTAATAAAATAATCACACACCACAGAATATATAATTAAACTAAGTTAAATGAACAAAAACATTTGCTAAACAGCATTATAAACCTAATAAAATAATCACACAACACAGACTTCACTTGCATTTTTCTGCAAACAGTTCTTTCTATGCATTCCAATCTGGACTGATTTATAGACAGGAAGATCTTGTTCCTTTGAAATCTGCTCGATAGCTCAGGTCTGGTTAAACTGATTAATTTCAGCTTGCTTGGCTTTGCTGCAACACAAGCGAACAGCTCCACCTACTGGCTATTTTAATAAATGTACTGCTTCTCAATGCTTTTCAATAGCAGTCACATGACTGGGAAAAAAAGGTTGTTATTCTGAAACGGTGTAAATTGAACCGTTGTAAAACGAGGGCCACCTGTAGTGAGTTATAGTAATAAATAAAGGTCCTAAGATTAAATCTGACATCCAGAAAATGTTGCTATGTATAAATAAAGAGCAACATAATCCTGCAAAAAAGATGGTGCATCTATTAAACTTAACTATCACATTTCTCCAGAAAGGATAAGCCTAGGTTAATTATAATGTAGGATTTCAACACAGCCAGACACATCAATAATGATCCTACTACTTTATTAAATACCTTATAAAATTCAAATAGTTTTTCACCTTTTTTTCATTTTCTACTCAAAACAAATCAATAATTTTAAATATATGACCTGTTGCTTGATGATTATTAAGCGATCTTAACCTTTGCTTGTCAGAGATATTAGCAGTATATTACTCAGCATTGCGTTAAGGCTCTTTTTGGCATGTAAGGGATTACATTTGAAAATAAGTGACACATTACTCGTCAGCTGGAACTTTGGCTGCGGGTGTGCAGTATTTATAGTTTCTGTACATTATACCTATGATTAATAACTGTGGATCTGGAACAGTGACAGGAGATGACGTTACCAGATAGAGTTGGAAAATGATTAAGTCATGGGCTATATTTTTAGCGCATCAGGTTTTATCAAATCAATTAATTATTAATTATTTTTTTTAAATTTTACAAATAAATTAAAAGGGACTGTAAAGTAAATTAAACTTTAAATATTTAGATAGACCATGTTATTTTAAAGAACTTTCCAATCCCCTTCTGTTATCAAATTTGTTTGTTCTCTTAGTATCCTTTGTTGAAGGTAAACTCTGGCGCATCAATGCACTACTGGGAGCTAGCTGAACACATTGAGTGAGCCAATGACAAGAGGCATATAAGTGGTGCCACCAATCACCGGCTCCCAGTAGTACATTTCTGTTCCTTAGTCCTACCTTTGTTTACTATTCATCAAAGAAGACTTGGGGGCCGAATTATCAAGCTCCAAATGGAGCTTGATGCCCCTGTTTCCACACGAACCTTCAGGCTCGCCGGAAACAGCAGTTATGAAGCAGCCGTCTTAAGACCGCACGCTCCATAACTGGTCCGCTGCCCCTGAGGCTGCGGTCTGCAATCCGCCCAATCCTATACGATCGGACTGATTGAAACCCCCTGCTAGCGGCCAATTGGCCGCAAATCTGCAGGGGGGCGGCATTGCACAAGCAGTTCACTAGAACTGCTTGTGCAATGATAAATGCCAACAGCGTATGCTCTCAGCATTCATCGATGTCTGTCGGACATGATACGCTACAGAGACAGACATTGATAAATTGGCCCCAAAGACCACAAAGAAAATTTGATAAAATAAGTACTTTTGAAAGTTCTTTAAAACTGCACACTGTACCTGAACCAGTTAAAGGGACATGCCACCCACATTTTTTCTTTTATGATTTAGAAAGAGAATGCAATTTTAAACATCTTTCTAATTTACTTATATTATCTAATTTGTTTTATTCTCTTGATATTCTTTGATGAAAAGCATATCTAGATATGCTCACTAGCTGCTGATTGGTTGCTGCACATAGAAGCCTTGTGTGATTGGCTCACCATGTGCATTGCTTTTTCTTCAACTAAGGATATTTAAAAAATGAAGCAAAATAAATAATGGAAGTAAATTGTAATGTTGTTTAAATTTCTATTCTCTATCTGAATCATGAAAGAAAGATGTTGGGTTTAGTGGCCCTTTAAGTTTTGACAGTCACTTTAAAGGTTTTGTTGCTTCTATAAGTAAATGCTAAGACTATTTTTTGTTAATAAATCCTGTAATATGTAAGTTTATTTGCCCTATCAAAAACCTTTACAAAAATATTTCCAACAGTGCACTTCATTCTATTCTGTGTCATATCTTCATGTCACCTATTGCTTATTAAAGATTTGCTCTAGTGTCATATTTTGTAATGCTGAACCAGTTGGGCAAGCAATAGAGAGGTCTAAAATGCAGGACATGGGGGTGTTCAACCGATGGTCAACTCAGGCATAAGAAAGAGGTCCAGAATTTAAATAGTTTTAAATGTGTTAGAAAAAATGAATCTATGGCGATTAGTACTGACAGCTGTTTACCAATAAAATACTGGACGATCTGCAGGTGACATGGCTCATGTGGTAGGGTCACACAATGTTTCCTTTTCAAAGTATTACCTTATGTATCATTCACCACCAACCAAAATCATAAATATACTGTATATGTCACAATTAAACAGTTATTTTATCCCATTGGCTTTTAGTAACATAGTAATTAATAAGTTTACCTCTTTGGCTGCCAGTAACACACACAACCACGATTTGACTCCCCTTCTGACTGCCAGTAGCACACGCAGTACTTTTACCCCTACTTGGCCGCCAGTAAAAAACACAGGTTGTCCCAATGGTTATGTGGAACTCACAAAGCAGCAATAAAACCCCAGTGAGCCTGCCAGTATGTTTTTACTCTCCTTGGCTGCCAGTAACACACACTCCAGTAACACACTGCTTTCTGGGTCATATTTGTAATACATAGAAGCATTTTAATACCATTTTAAATTCACTTCTAGTTTCAAATGTACTTTGCCCTCTTGGTATCCATTGTTAAAAAATAATACAGTATGTATAAATCCTAAACTAGTGGGAGCTATCTGGAGATTGGTGCCTACACACATTTGTCTCTTGTGATTGGCTGACTAGATGTATTCTGCTAGCCCTCAGTAGAGCATTGCTGATCCTTCAGCAAAGTATATCAAGGGAATAAAGCAAATTTGATAATAGAAGTTAATTGGAAAGTTTTTTTACAACAGTATGTTCTATCTCAATTTTGAAAGAAAAAAATTGGATATCATGTCTCTTTAAAAATACTAGATATGGGGGCATGTCTAGGCAGCGTCCATGGAAGGTCGCATATTTAGGAGCTCTTAGAGAAATCTAGATAATCCGGCGATTATACTGACAGATCTAACCCATCCCATTCTACAGCAACAAGTTCCAGCCACTCTATACATTGTTGTCCAGTATAATATCAAAAATGACCTAAATGTGGTGACTGGGACCTGAAATAGACCGTTAAGACCTGAGGCGGCGGCCTCCATCCACATCTGCTTATCACCCCCCCCCCCCCGGTATCATTTCTCTTGTCCTGCAAATCAACTGATCATGGAGGAGGCAAACAAGTTTATTTTGCAACTGCTGACTGAATTGGAGCAGAAGACAAGTAAGGAGTTTGACAGTCTTGTATATCTAGTGCGACACGCACACATAGCAGAGGAAGGGCTGGAGCTGGGAGTAGACACAGCTGAAGAGCTCATTACTCAGAGTTGGGCCATGCAAAAACAAGACGATGCTCTATGTGCTAATGGGAGCTCTGCGCCAACCACTGTGACCCCTGTATGGCTAAATGTGGCCAACCCCCCACAGAGAAACGGAGAGGTGATTGAAGCAGCAAGATCCACACGCCTAAACACTGAGCGCACTGATCAACTGGGAGGGGTATTTGGCTATTGACCAGTTTTCAGTTTATAAGCAGAGCCCCCACAATTGTCATGCTTTCAGCATATACAGACAGCAATCCTTTGAAATGGTGGCAATCATAGACTTCCTTTTGATTCCCCATAGAATTGGCATAGGTTGAAGACCGGCTACGCAACTGAGTTTAGCAGCGACTGTGACACCTTTTCTGCTGCACTTATCTAGGCTGCTTGCTCAGACTTTTACATTTTTTTCCCCCCACTAGTAGCTGGACCTTAGATCGTTATACCCTTCTCCTCATGTCCATCACAGAGACTATATGGGGACTAGATTGCTTTACTAAAAGCCGAACCTATATACCCATGCACTTAATTTGAAATCGCTAAGATCCTCTAAATTTGCAGATATTAAACCACACCTAGACTGTGAGAAATAAGTCTACTTGCTTACATTGCCTTTTGGATGAAAATAGTCTGAACACTGTAATCTAATATTTATTTGTTGGGAAAATATAAACATATATCCTCCTTATTAATATCCTCTTCATGTATACTGGCCTCAATTGTTGGAACCGTTTAGTAATGTGAAGTGTGACTGCATATGTTTCTTAGATTTCATTTTTCAGTTAAACATTATATGTTGTTATACATTTTTGTATACTAAGCTCAGCCAAGACTAAACCACCATTACTAGCATCAGCCCTGGTTGTATTCAGTCATAAGGTGAAAATGGTGATATAACTATATATTTGAGTTTCCTGTAGTTGTTTAGTAAGTTGCAAAGTAGCTAGAGTCTTATTCTAAATCCACAGGCCCATACGGTATTATACCTGCACTTTGTCGCTCTGGGTAGCCTGCATAACTTAAATGACTACTTACTTGGCTCATACCAACTACAAGGTTCAATTAGCTGCTCCTCACATAGCTCTAAAACAGAGAATAGAAAACACCTTTACTGAACTCTGATATATATTAAAATATACCAACTTAGAGTCCCTCAATACAACTCATGAGTCTTTATAGATAGATAGCAGGGTCTTTTAACTCTACTTATCATATATGTGTTGCAGCAAGATAGTATGTCCCAACTTAGTATAACCTCCTCCAGACACCCAGATAACACAAGAGTTTCCATTTGTGCTAACTTTTATAGTTCTAGGGGTCCAAGACTGGCCCTATTTGTTGGGTTTTGCTGCATGTCCCCTACCAAGCTCCCCTATTAGTAGAAGCTAAAGGTCAGGGCCCACGAGTGGCCATTATTTTTCTTATGGGGATTATATACTTACATGACAGGCTTACTGAAAACAGGGGTTAATTGGATTCTATCATAATAACTCCCCCCCCCCCCCTCCAATCGACTAAGATTTTCATTAAAACTGACATAAGGCCCTTTATCAATTAGTCTTCATTTACCCATTTTGGTGAATTCTCTAGCTATGTCTTTATTGATACAAGTTGTCATAATATAGTTATGATTAATTGAGTCTACTAAACTTGTTAGGCAACAAATTAAGAACATATAAGGCTGTCTATAAATTGTAAACAGATATTATTAATAGCAAATTACTCTCTTATAGCATTGAATAGTTACAACTTGTTATTATTTCCCTTCTCACTTGAATAATTTCAACTCCTCATTCCTTATAATGTTTTTGTAAAATATCACCCTACAAGGCGATTTAATTCATCAGAGAGTAAAGTTTATTTTCATAACTTCAGAAAAAGAGGTCTCATATCACTTTCTGCACTTTAAGACATGTACGGATTTTTGAGACTGACTGATTTGTAATGTTGTTTGTGCTTTTGATTTGTTATCCTCAGATTCGTTAAACAGTAGAATATATGTGAAAAATGATGCACTGCTTTATTTCTTACCTTTGGCATAACCTTTTGAGCATTCCCACTAAAACATGTATGTGTTATTTGCAAGATATATCTATGTTAACATGAAGTGGATGTTGTATTACGAACAGCCACCTAAGGAACTGCAGGCTAATTATAACTTATTAACAAGTCTGACAAGGTTGTGATACTATGGTCCTTATCTGATTACATAAAAGTGTAAATGAGACAATTATTAGGTATGGATGTTTATATCAATTGCTAGAGGATGTTACAGAGATGTAAAAACTTCTAATTAATAGGGCTAAACAGGTGAGGAAACATCAATTAGGTACCTTCATATTACATTTCTCAAATATTCCCCATAGGATGCCAATAAAATGTAGGATTTTTAAGAAGAGAGGATGGTCAACTGTGTTGAAAGCACAGTAAGCTATGCCATAGCTGTTAGCAGATCAATTGTTAGTTTAGTAAGAGCAGTTTCTGTTGAGTGTTTAGGATAGAAGTCAGATTGCAGGGGATCAAGTAAGTTAGAGTCAAGAGTTAGTTCAGAGAAATTAAGTTAGGTGATTATAAACCAGTCATTTAAATAATTTGAAGGCAAAGGGAAGTAAGGAGAGCGGCCGATAGTTAGAAGGGGTGGAGGGGTCAAGCAAGCGATTTTTTAGGATTGGTGTGATTGACGAATGCTTGAATGTATCAGGAAATGTACTAGGGGCGAAAGACTGGTTAAAGAGATAAATTAGAACAGGGGTTAAAGAAGCAGAGATAGAGGACAGAAGTTGTGAGAGAATAAGGTCATGTGGGCAGGTTGTGAGATGAGCAGAGAATAAGAGTATTAAGACTTCTTCCTCTGTTACTATAGAGAAATAACAGAGTTGTGTTAACCAAAGGGGTAGATAGGAGGGTTGGGCTTGAGGAGTGTGAGGGAGAGATATCTATTCTAATTGTGTCAATTTTATTTTTTAAGTCATCAGCAATAATCTGAGCAGTGAGGTATTGTGTGGAGGTGGAGGCGGAAATAGAAGGGAGTTACATTTCGAAAATAGCCTTCTGCGGTTGGATGCGTGAGTTGACATGAGGGAGGAGAAATAAACTTGTGGCTAGGCTGAGGCCAAAGTTGTATGACCTGACAATGAATTTATAGTGAATTTATATAAAACAAGAGAGGGCAAGCAAGCAATAGCTATAATGTAACCTGCACAGCATGTGGAGGGGTGTATATGACCTTAAAATAATAGCTAAACTAAGTCAAAAAAGTATTGACTGAGAAGTATTTACACCTGTTTATTTTTTATAAAATGTAGCTATGTGAGCATAGGATAAAATATAACTCTTATTGGTTACAATAAAATAAGTATATAATTGATATCTTTCCAACACACTCTTTCAATCATACATTCAAACCATAAATTAAAAACACTTTGTCTCTGCTAATACCAAAATCCTATGAGTCCAGTTATAGATTTTTACATTAATTGAACTGTGTCCTGAATAAATAATATAAGTAAGTATTAATCAAATAATAATCTGAATACTCCTAGACTGATGTTTAAACTCCTTCAATCCGGGAGCTGCATTAATGGAATCTTAATAATATTGTCTTAACCACTATGTGAAATCATGAATGAAGAGCAAGAGACAAGCAGATTAACAAAAATGGAGATAAACTCCATAGGCTGGCTCCCCTGAAGAGCTTTTCACAAATGCATCTTCAGAGGTGGGGCAGGCAGCTTGAATTTCACGGTATATAATAACCACCCCTTAGAGCTCATTGGTTGGTTAAAACAGAGGTGATTGGTCATAACCAAAGGTTTGCATTATGACTTAAATAGCATTGTTATGGCCCATAACGCAGATTTTTCACTAACGCCGCTATTACAAGTTTCTGTAGCACCACAAAAATCACCATCTACGCTCAAATCCAGAACGTTCTCCCAGACCAGTAGTTATTGATAAATCATTAACAAAAACATTCACGAATCGATTCAAAAATATTAGACAAAGTACACTTACACTCATACTAACACTCGACAATTTTTATTTTTTTCAGAAAGTATTTTGTTAAAAAATATAACGGATAAAAGATACGAGATCTCAGGTGTAAGAAAAAAAAGGCACCCAAAATTTTTTGACATTGACTTACATAGACATACATGAACATGCACTCATCTAGCTACATCTACGTACAAATATCATCACATACATAATTAGATACATACAAACAATATACAGCACCTTACGTACACAAAACATTTTTTTATTATGAAATTAATACGATTTAGCTACTTTTTTACAGAAGGACATGATGTCACTCACTTTACGCTCAACACAAGTGTTGGAAGTTTTTTTTAAGGAAATTTCTAGCCTCCATTGACTTCTATGGGGAATACGTGCTCATGCACACAACTGGCAGATTTCCCTAACTCCTTTAAAACTCATAATAGCAGCGTTAGAATTGTGGCGCTAATTCATTCATTCCTGCGTTGGTCCCGCTATATCAAATAGATCAAGAAATAGACTATTTCACAATGGAGTTATGACTTTTACTTGTGTGAACATCACTACAACATCAAATTTGTTTACAAAATAACATTACATCAAATAGAAATCACCATCAGTTCTATCATCAACAATACTCAATTGGTTTCTTGAATTACATCATATTTAAACGGACAGACAATTTTTTTTAAAGATTTCATTGTTCACAAACAGTAGGCCTTTTTAAATACTTCTCTAATTTACGTCTATTATAGCATTTCAGTTATTCAAGTCATATGCTTGGATGAACAGCATATCTAGATAGGCTCACCAGATGATGATTGATGGCTGCACATACATGCCTTTTGTCATTGACTCATACATGTGCATTGCTATTCATTCAACAAACCATATACAAACAATGAACACATTTACATCATACAACTACATTGGAAAGTTGCTTAAGATTGGATTCTCTCTCTCTCTCAATCAGGAAAGAGAAATTATGGCTTTAGTATTCCTTTAGCATCACGATTTAACCATAATATATAGGCTGACCATATTGCCGCTTTAAAAAGGGACACATATGAAAAATACATATGTCAGGGTTCTTATACAAACCATTTCTTTAAACAGCCCTGAAAATAGCCCCAGAAATATGAATTTTTCATATGTGTCCATTTTTA
This sequence comes from Bombina bombina, assembly GCF_027579735.1. Taxonomy (NCBI): domain Eukaryota; kingdom Metazoa; phylum Chordata; class Amphibia; order Anura; family Bombinatoridae; genus Bombina; species Bombina bombina. The sequence continues at coordinate 34,045 of NW_026512204.1, forward strand.
AAGCGGCAATATGGTCACCCTAATGGTATAACATTCTACATCTTTAGAAAATATTAGAGTTGTCGCTTTTTTGGAAGGAGCAATAATGCTATACTGCTTTATATTAATGAACTTATGTGGGAGAGAATCACAATACATACATATATGTACATAACACACATCACACAACAACAAAACACACATTTATCTTTTTAATCGTCACACATAATCATCACACAATAAGAATGTTGCAAAATACAAGAACACAACGAAGATTTGCAAACTATACAGGCATGTAGCGAATATGATGATATCATTCTAAGCTTCAACCATACAGATACGAGCATTAGGACTGTATCACCCCTTTCATCAGTTTCTCACTCAATACTATAATATTACATATACGTAGACGAGAGGTTGGAAGATCTTCATTATTATTGAGATTTTAATGGGACGCGTAAAATATTGAGATCTCGCCAATCACTTAAATATAGAATATTAGAGATGTCAGACGTTACTTTATAGTTTTGAAACAATATTGCAGCAACATTGATCGATCAGATTCTATGCCATGTCTATACACACATTATACACAAGTATGCACTTTCAATCAAGTTAGCGTGGAAGTGTGTTTTATAAGATAACATCGCGTTTACGAAGTATTTTTTACGCATATGAACAAACATTATGAAGATGCACTGTATGTTACATTTTACATTTTCACATTACGATTTATTGGTGGAAAACAAAATTTCAGCAAACACCTAAAAAAATGCCCACTTTGAAAGCATTTGCGCTGCTCACATACAATCAAGTGGATACAATCAGCAATCATTACAAACACGTTACCATTGGATAATAAAATCCCCCAAACAACATGGCCAAAGCGTCCCTGGTGATCAACATTGTATCAAATCGCTTTTATGTTTTTGCATACCTTGTTACTCCTTGTGCGTTTTCTCTGCTGTTTGGCTTTGTGTTGCTGGTCTTGGCAAATATGGATGATCCACAGTTAGCTTGTGTAGGTGCTGTTGGACATGTTTTGTACAACAGAATCAGGCAGGCTCGGCATCTCCAAGAGAGGCATGGGGAACGTCTGATCAGAGGTCCTCGGGTTGAAAGGGTGAGGCCCGCCTTTGAGAACATGAGCGACTTTGAGGTTTATGACAAGTATAGGCTTACTCGAGAGCAACTCATGGGCCTTTACGAAGTACTTAAACCTCATCTGGAGCCATGTAAATGTATGCGGACTGCAATCCCTGGCATGACCAAGATGCTATGCTGCATACACATCCTGGCCTCCGGAAATTTTCAATCCTCAGAGGGGTACATGCATGGGTTGTCTCAGGGCACCTTCTCTGTGGTTTTTGACAAGTTTCTGGACGCCATGGTATGAGTTTGTGAGCTTTACATAGGATTCCCTCAAAATGAGGACGATTGGAGGAGACTCAAGAGTGAATTCTATGCAATAGCTGAAATGCCCAATGTCTTGGGAGCAATAGATTGCACCCACATTGCGCTGCGTGCTCCAGCAGAAGAGATCCCCTACCGAAATCGCAAACACTTTCATAGTCTGAACGTGCAGTTTGTTTGCGACGCACGGATGTGGATTATGTAGGTATGTGCAGATTTTGGTGGGCGAGTCATGATGCCCGCATCCTCAGGCAGTCATCACTGTGGCGGCAGTTAGAGGAAAAGCAGTTTCCCCATGGGTGGCTTGTTGGTGAGTACTTGTGCACAGCATGGTTAAGTAGTTAGATAATTGCCTGTAATGTTCGCAAAAAGTTGTGTTTGTGTAATGTGCAAAATGTGCAGCTATAGGATGTGCTTTAACCATTTATTTGTCTCTTTCCGCAAACCTCTAGTTTTAGCTCCAAACAGATATGTAGCAGGTCCTGGATTAAATGTGCAGATATAGGATGTGATTTAACCATTTATTCGTATCTTTCATCAAATGCCTAGTTTTAGCTCCAAACAGGTATGTAGCAGGTCCTAGCTTAAATGTGCAGCTATAGGATGCGATTTAACCATTTATTTGTCTCTTTCAGCAAACCTCTAGTTTTAGCTCCAAACAGATATGTAGCAGGTCCTAGCTTAAATATTCAGCTATAGGATGTGATTTAACCATTTATTTGTCTCTTTCAACAAATCTCTAGTTTTAGCTCCAAACAGATATGTAGCAGGTCCTAGCTTAAATGTGCAGCTATAGGATGGGATTTAACCATTTATTTATCTCTTTTCGCAAATGTCTAGTTTTAGCTCCAAACAGATATGTAGCAGGTCCTAGCTTAAATGTGTAGCTATAGGATGCGATTTAACGATTTATTTGTTTCTTTCCACAAATGTCTAGTTTTAGCTCCAAACAGATATGTAGTAGGTCCTAGCTTAAATGTGCAGCTATAGGATGCGATTTAACCATTTATTTGTCTCTTTCAGCAAATGTCTAGATTTAGCTCCAAACAGATATGTAGCAGGTCCTAGCTTAAATGTGCAACAATAGGATGCAATTTAACCATTTATTTGTCTCTTTCAGCAAACGTCAAGTTTTAGCTCCAAACAGATATGTAGCAGGTCCTAGCTTAAATGTGCAGCTATAGGATGCGATTTAGCTATTTTTTTGTCTCTTTTTGCAAATGTCTAGCTTTAGCTCCAAACAGATATGTAGCAGGTCCTAGCTTAAATGTGCAGCTATAGGATGCAATTTAACCATTTATTTTTCAATTTCCGCAAATGTCTAGTTTCGGCAATTTTAGTATAAACAAATCCATTGTATGATTGTATTTTCATATCATAATTTTTAAGATATTTGTAATGTTGACATTTTGTCATGGTCATTATTTATAGGTGATTCTGGTTACATGAGCCAGCCTTGGCTCATTGCGCTGTTGCGTAACCCAGCTTGCGACGCCCAGGAGTGCTATAATCGGGTGCACAAGCAGACCAGGGCTGTAGTGGAGAGGATGTTTATGCTCCTCAAAATGCAGTTACGATGCCTGGGCAGGTCTGGAGGAACCCTCCAATACAGCCCTGGTAAGGTGGCGAAGATCGTTATAGCCTTCAGCATCATGCATAACATTGCTCAGCTCCAAGATGAAAAGGATGAGCCAGTTCTAGAGGGGCCATTCTGGGATGAGGGGGTCAATGTCAGAGCCAACATCATCAACCGCCACTTCAGATGGTAAGTACTATATGTTATATAGGAGCATTGCAAATATGTGAGAGTTTGAGTAAAATTAAAGTAGAATTGTGCGAACATGTTAGGATTGTTCAAGAAATGATTATAGAAAAATATAATATATATTTTATCATAATAGGTAATTTGTACATCATATGATTCTGGCATTGGCTCCTGTAATGACTTTGCCATCTGATTTTTAAAGACAACATCAGATGGTAAGTAGACACAATGGGGCCTAGTTATCAAGCCGTCAACCTCAAATAAGCTGGAATTCCGCAGCGTATTTGTGGCGAGGCTGATACGCCTTAGTTATCAAAGGCTCGAGACCGGCAAAAGTAGAATTTTGTGACGTAAGCTTCGATCCGCCGGACTCAGTCCGACACAGATCGATTCTTACGTCACTCCAGATGTTCCGCACACAAGTGCGGCACAATCTCACTACTTTTGCTAGTCATCAAAAAACTAGCAGGTACGCTTGGCACTTTTACGGCCCAGTGTACCTGGTTTTCAATCCGCCACCCCTGGAGGCGGCGGATCCCATAGGAATCAATGGGAGTCTGACCATAGCGAAAGTACAAGTTCGCTGCTGACAGACATCCCATTGATTTCTATGGGAGCTGTCTACACCTAACACCCTAACATGTACCCCGAGTCTAAACACCACTAATCTGCCCCCCCTACACCGCCGCAACTAAATAAAGTTATTACCCCCTAAACCGCCGCTCCCGGAGCCCACCGCAAGCTACTCTATACATATTAACCCCTAAACCGCCGCTCCCGGAGCCCACCGCAACTATAATAAATGTATTAACCCCTAAACCGCCGCTCCCTGAACCCGCCGCAACCTATATTAAATGTATTAACCCCTATCCTGCCCCCCCTACACTGTTGCCACCTATAATACATTTAATAACCCCTAATCTGCCCCCCCTACACCGTCGCCACCTATAATAAATTTATTAACCCCATCCTGCCCCCCACTACACTGCCGCCACTGTAATAAAATTATTAACCCCTAAACCTAAGTCTAACCCTAACCCTAACGCCCCCCTAACTTAAATATTAATTAAATAAATCTAAATAAATTAACTCTTATTAACTAAATGAATCCTATTTAAAACTAAATACTTACCTTTAAAATAAACCCTAATATAGCTACAATATAAATAATAATTATATTCTAGCTATTTTAGGATTTATTTTTATTTTACAGGTACCTTTCAATTTATTTTAACTAGGTACAATAGCTATTAAATAGTTATTAACTGTTTAATAGCTATCTAGTAAAAATAAACTGAAATTTACCTGTAAAATAAATCCTAACCTAAGTTACAATTACACCTAACACTACACTATACTTTAATACATTATTCCTATTTAAAAATAAATACTTACCTGTAAAATAAACCCTAAGATAGCTACAATATAATTAATAATTATATTGTAGCTATCTTAGGATTTATATTTATTTTACAGGTAACTTTGTATTTATTTTAGCTAGTTAGAATAGTTATTAAATAGTTATTAACTATTTAATAACTACCTAGATAAAAGAAATACAAAATTACCTGTAAAATAAATCCTAACTTAAGTTACAATTAAACCTAATACTACACTATCATTAAATTAATTAAATAAACTACCTACAAATAACTACAATTAAATACAATTACATAAACTAACTAAAGTACAAAAAATAAAAAAAACTAAGTTACAAAAAATAAAAAAATAAGTTACAAACATGTTAAAAATATTACAACAATGTTAAGCTACTTACACCTAATCTAAGCCCCCTAATAAAATAACAAACCCCCCCAAAATAAAAAAATGCCCTACCCTATTCTAAATTAAATAAAGTTCAAATCTCTTTTACCTTACCAGCCCTTAAAAGGGCCATTTGTGGGGGCATGCCCCAAAGAAAACAGCTCTTTTGCCTGTAAAAGAAAAATACAACCCCCCCCAACATTAAAACCCACCACCCACATACCCCTAATCTAACCCAAACCCCCCTTACAAAAACCTAACACTAATCCCCTGAAGATCATCCTACCTTGTCTTCACTCAGCCGAGCAGCGATGGAACCGAAGTGGACATCCGGAGCGGAAGAAGTTAATCCTCCAAGCGGCGCTGAAGAAATCTTCCATCCGATGAAGTCATCATCCAGGCGGCGCTGAAGAAAAGTCTTCGATCCGGCCGATGTCATCTTCAAAGAGGCGCTGAAGAGGTCTTCTATCCGGGCGAAGTCATCTTCCAAGTCGGGTCTTGAATCTTCCTTCCGCCGACACGGAACCTCCTTCTTCACCGACGGACTACGACGAATGAAGTCTCCTTTAAGGGACGTCATCCAAGATGGCGTCCCCTCAATTCCGATTGGCTGATAGGATTCTATCAGCCAATCGGAATTAAGGTAGGAAAAATCTGATTGGCTGATGGAATCAGCCAATCAGATTGAGCTCGCATTCTATTGGCTGTTCCGATCAGCCAATAGAATGCAAGCTCAATCTGATTGGCTGATTCCATCAGCCAATCGGATTGAACTTGAATCTGATTGGCTGATTCCCGGCTTGGAAGATAACTTCGCCCGGATAGAAGACCTCTTCAGCGCTTCTTTGAAGATGACATCGGCCGGATCGAAGACTTCTTCAGCGCCGCCTGGATGATGACTTCATCGGATGGAAGATTTCTTCCACTTCGGTTCCATCGCTGCTCGGCTGAGTGAAGACAAGGTAGGATGATCTTCAAGGGATTAGTGTTAGGTTTTTGTAAGGGGGGTTTGGGTTAGATTAGGGGTATGTGGGTGGTGGGTTTTAATGTTGGGGGGGGTTTGTATTTTTCTTTTACAGGCAAAAGAGCTGTTTTCTTTGGGGCATGCCCCCACAAATGGCCCTTTTAAGGGCTGGTAAGGTAAAAGAGCTTTGAACTTTATTTAATTTAGAATAGGGTAGGGCATTTTTTTATTTTGGGGGGTTTGTTATTTTATTAGGGGGCTTAGATTAGGTGTAAGTAGCTTAAAATTGTTGTAATATTTTTAACATGTTTGTAACTTATTTTTTTATTTTTTGTAACTTAGTTTTTTTATTTTTTGTACTTTAGTTAGTTTATGTAATTGTATTTAATTGTAGTTATTTGTAGGTAGTTTATTTAATTCATTTAATGATAGTGTAGTATAAGGTTTAATTTTACAGGTAATTTTGTATTTCTTTTAGCTAGTTAGTTATTAAATAGTTAATAACTATTTAATAACTATTCTAACTAGCTAAAATAAATACAAAGTTACCTGTAAAATAAATATAAATCCTAAGATAGCTACAATATAATTATTAATTATATTGTAGCTATCTTAGGGTTTATTTTACAGGTAAGTATTTATTTTTAAATAGGAATAATTTATTAAAGTATAGTGTAGTGTTAGGTGTAATTGTAACTTAGGTTAGGATTTATTTTACAGGTAAATTTCAGTTTATTTTAGCTAGGTAAGCTATTAAATAGTTAATAACTATTTAATAGCTATTGTACCTAGTTAAAATAAATTGAAAGGTACCTGTAAAATAAAAATAAATCCTAAGATAGCTATAATATAATTATTACTTATATTGTAGCTATATTAGGGTTTATTTTATAGGTAAGTATTTAGTTTTAAATAGGATTCATTTAGTTAATAATAAAAATATTATTTAGATTTATTTAATTAATATTTAAGTTAGGGGGGCATTAGGGTTAGGGTTAGACTTAGGTTTAGGGGTTAATAATTTTATTACAGTGGCGGCGGTGTAGTGGGGGGCAGGATAGGGGTTAATAAATTTATTATAGGGGGCGACGGTGTAGGGGAGGCAGATTAGGGGTTAATAAATTTATTATAGGTGACGACGGTGTAGGGGGGGCAGGATAGGGGTTAATAGGTTTAATATAGGTTGCGGCGGGTTCAGGGAGCGGCGGTTTAGGGGTTAAACTATTTATTAAGTTGCGGAGAGGTGCGGGATCAGCAGGATAGGCGTTAATAACTTTATAATAGAGGGCGACGGTGTAGGGGGGGCAGGATAGGTGTTACTAGGTATACTGTAGGTGGCAGCGGTGTCCGGGAGCGGCGGTTTAGGGGTTAATACATTTATAAGAGTTGCGGCGGGGTCTAGGAGCGGCGGTTTAGGGGTTAGTAACTTTCTTGAGTTGCGGGGGGCTCCGGGGGCGCCGGTATAGGGGGTAGAACAGTGTAGTTTAGTGTGAGTGCTTAGTGACAGGCTAGCAATAAAGCTGGGAAAAAGCCGAAGGGCAGCGAGATCGGATGAGTGATAACTGTCACAGTCCGCTGCTCATCGCCCCGCGGCTTTTTGACAGCTTTATTTGATAACTTAGGCGTATTTTTTCAGGTCCGTGGCGGCGATGTGAGGCGATCTTAGGCGGGCGTATTGGGCCGGCGAAGCCAGGAAAGTAGACGGCTTGATAACTACCCCCCAATGTATGGACCGAGATGGGGGGGTGGATTTTGCACAATGATTCCTCATATGGCATAAAATTAGTTTACATTTAGTATTTAGTTTAGACATTATTAGGTTTTAGATATTCTGAAAGGGATAAATGCTGCAGATAGCAGATAAAGGGATACTCTGAAGCACATTAGAATTGATCAGAGGTTAAGTATGGACAATATATGTGAGACAGTTTCAATATGTATTGTTAGAACAGAACACAAGAGGCTACATACGCTTAGTAAGATATTGCTATAAACATTTTAGGAAATAGATAGGTAGGGGAGGGATGCAGAACTATATACTATTTTAGTAAAAATTAGATGTGCACTTTATTTTCCATTAGGGAGGTTAACTTAATCTACAGGCTGAAGCTGAAGAATACCAGACTGAAGGTGAAGAATACCAGACTGAAGGTGAAGAATACCTATGTGATCCTGCCTGTGGCATTGTCTTTCAACTGTGCTGACTTCGAAAATCATACAAAGACACGTTCACATGGTGAGTGTATACAATGAATGTACTGAGACGGGCAGGGCGATTTGCCCATTGCTCCATCGTTCCATCATATGGCATACAAGTAGTTTACATGTAGTATTTAGTTTAGACATTATTAGATATTCTGAAAGGGATAAATGTCGCAGATAGCAGATAAAGGGATACTCTGAAGCACATTAGAATGGACAAAGTCATTTATCAGTATGGACAATGTATGTGAGTCAGCTTCACAATGTATTGTTAGAACAGAACAAAAGAGGCTACATACGCTTAGTAAGATGTTGCTATAAACATTTTAGGAAATAGGTAGGTAGGGGAGAGATAAGTTTATTTTCACATTTAGACAGAGCTAGTTATTGAATGCCATATTGATGATTTTTCACTCTAGTGGAGTCATTTGAAGTGGCAGTTAACTCATAGATATTTCAACATATCATTTCTCATAGTTATCCTCTTTACCTGCTGGAGTTTATAAAATAGTTTACAAGAATTTCTGTTACCCTTCATTTTTATTTTAAAATAGTTTATTTCTCCTATGGTATCTCCACCAATTCATAATGTTTTTGGGCTTAAGGCAAAGCTGTGTAAACACATTCATTATAAGATATTTCACTCCCAGTGGGGTATACAATATATAAGGTAATACAAAGTAAAAATGTTTTTGGTTAATTGTTTTGCAGATATAAGAAGTAGGTATATGTAAACAATGGGATAAAGTTAGGAGATCAGATTATCTATCCAAGCTAAGAAAAATATATTTTGTTGTGTCTTCAAAATAATAATTCATAGACAAACAGGAAATATTTAATTTTATACATTATACTCTGCTGCTAGTAAAATAATAAGGAATTGTAAACACATTGGCCTCTATAGTTATCAAGCCGTCAACCGCAAATACGCTGGAATTCCACAGCGTATTTGTGGTGAGGCTGATTCGCTGTAGTTATCAAGCCCTACAGCCCGGCAAAAGTAGAATATAGTGACGTAACATACGATCCGCCAGTCTCAGTCCGATACAGATCGATGGTTACGTCACTCCAGATGTTCCGAACACAAGTTCAGCACAATCTGACTACTTTTGCTAGTTATCAAAGAACTAGCAGGTATGCTCGCCACTATTCCAGGCCAGCGTACCTGGTTTTCAATCTGCCGCCCTGGAGGCGGCGGATCCCATAGGAATCAATGGGAGTCTGACAGCAGCGAGAGCTCATGTTCACTGCTGCCCGATATCCCAATGATTCCTATGGGAAGTGTCTGCACCTAACACCCTAACATGCACCCCAAGTCTAAATACCCCTAATCTGTCCGCCCTACACCGCTGCCGCCTACATTATACTTATTAACCCCTAAAACCGCCGCTCCCGGACCCCGCCGCCATTATAATAAATATATGAACCCCTAAACCGCCGTTTCCGGACCCCGCCGCAACTATAATAAATATATGAACCCCTAAACCACTGCTTCCGGACTCCGCTGCAAATAAATGAATTGTTTAACCTCTAAACCGCCACACCCGGAGCCCTCCGCCACCTACATTACATTAATTAACCCCTATCCTGCCCCCCCCTACACCGCCGCCACCTACATTACATTGATTAACCCCTAATCTACCCCCCGTACACCGCCGCCACTATATTAAACAGGCAACTTTCTATTTATTTTAACTAGGTACAATAGCTATTAAATAGTTATTAACTATTTAATAGCTACCTAGCTAAAATAACTAAAATTACCTGTAAAATAAATCCTAACCTAAGTTACAATTACACCTAACACTGCACTATCATTAAATAAATTAAATTATTTAACTACAATTACCTAACATTAAATAAAATGAACTAAAAATAACTAAAGTATAAAAAATAAAACAATAAAAATTACAGAATATAAAAAAATATTACAAGAAGTTTAATCTAATTACACCTAATCTAAGCCCCCTAATAAAATAAAAAAGCCCCCCAAAATTATAAAATTCCCTACCCTAAACTAAATTACAAATAGCCCTTAAAAGGGCCTTTTGCGGGGCATTGCCCCAAAGTAATCAGTTCTTTTACCATCCCTTAAAAGGGCTTTTTGCGGGGCATTGCCCCAATGTAATCAGCTCTTTTACCTGTAAAAAAATAAATACAATACCCCCCAACATTACAACCCACCACCAACACACCTCTACTCTAAAACCCACCCAATCCCCCCTTAAAAAAACCTAACACTACCCCCTTGAAGATCACCATACCTTGAGCCGTCTTGACCCAGCCGGGCACAAGCGGTCATCCGATCCGTCCAGAAGTCTTCATCGAATCTGGGCAGAAGAGGTCCTCCAAGGGGCAGATGTCTTCATCCAAGCGGCATCTTCTATCTTCAATCAACCGGAGCGGAGCCATCTTGAATCCATCCGATGCGGAGCCATCCTCTTCTTCCGATGTCCTAACACTGAATGAAGGTTCCTTTATATGACGTCATCCAAGAGGGCATCCCTCGAATTCCAATTGGCTGAAAGGATTCTATCAGCCAATCAGAATTAAGGTAGGAAAAATCTGATTGGCTGATTGGATCAGCCAATAGAATGCAAGGTCAATTGGATCAGCCAATAGAATTGACCTTGCATTCTATTGGCTGATCCAATCAGCCAATTGGATTGAACTTCAATTCGATTGGCTGATTACATCAGCCAATCAGATTTTTCCTACCTTAATTCCGATTGGCTGATAGAATCCTTTCAGCCAATCGGAATTCGAGGGACGCCATCTTGGATGATGTCATTTAAAGGAACCTTCATTCAGTGTTAGGACATCGGAAGAAGAGGATGGCTCCGCGTCGGCTGGTTTCAAGATGGCTCCGCTCCGCTCTGGTTGATTTAAGATAGAAGATGCCACTTGAATGAAGACATTTGCCAATTGGAGGAACTCTTCTGCCCGGATTCGATGAAAACTTCTGGACGGATCGGATGACCGATTGTGCCCGGCTTGGTGAAGACGGCTCAAGGTAGGGTGATCTTCAAGGGGGTAGTGTTAGGTTTTTTTTAGGGGGGATTGGGTGGGTTTTAGAGTAGGGGTGTGTGGGTGGTAGGTTGTAATGTTGGGGGGGTATTGTATTTATTTTTTTTACAGGTAAAAGAGTTGATTACTTTGGGGCAATGCCCTGCAAAAAGCCATTTTAAGGGCTGGTAAAAGAGCTGATAACTTTGGGGCAATGCCCCACAAAAGGCCCTTTAAAGGGCTACTTGTAATTTAGTTTAGGGTAGGGAATTTTATTATTTTGGGAGGCTTTTTTATTTTATTAGGGGGCTTAGATTAGGTGTAATTAGATTAAACTTCTTGTAATATTTTTTTATTTTCTGTGATTTTTTATTTTTTGTACTTTAGTTATTTTTAGTTAATTTTATTTAATGTTAGGTAATTGTAGTTAATTCATTTAATTTATTTAATGATAGTGTAGTGTTAGGTGTAATTGTAACTTAGGTTAGAATTTATTTTACAGGTAATTTTGTAGTTATTTTAGCTAGGTAGCTATTAAATAGTTAATAACTATTTAATAGCTATTGTACCTAGTTAAAATAAATACAAAGTTGCCTGTAAAATAAAAATAAACCCTAAAATAGCTATAATGTAATTATTAATTATATTGTAGCTATCTTAGGGTTTATTTTACAGGTAAGTATTTAGTTTTAAATAGGAATAATGTAGTTAATTATAGGAATATTTATTTAGATTCATTTAAATTATATTTAAGTTAGGGGGTGTTAGGGTTAGACTTAGGTTTAGGGGTTAATTAATTTAATATAGTGGCGGTGGTGTAGGGGGGTAGATTATGGGTTAATCAATGTACTGTAGGTGGCGGCGGTGTAGGGGGGACAGGATAGGGGTTAATAAATGTAATTTAGGTGGCGGAGGGCTCTGGGTGCGGTGGTTTAGGGGTTAAACATTTAATTTATTTGCAGCGGGGTCCGGGATCTGAAGGATAGGGGTTAATAACTTTATGTAGGTGGCAGCGGTATAGGGGGCGGCAGATTAGGGGTTAATAGGTATAATGTAGGTGGCGGTGGGGTCTGGGAGTGGCGGTTTAGGGGTTCATATATTTATTATCATGGCGGCGGGGTCCGGGAGCGGCGGTTTAGGGGTTAATATATTTATTATAGTTGCGGCGGGGGCCGGGAGAAGCAGTTTAGGGGTTAATAAGTTTATTAAGTTGCGGCGGGGTCCGCAAGCGGCGGTTTAGGGGTTAAAACAGTATAGTATAGTGTGGGTGCTTAGTGACAGGCTAGCAAGAAAGCTGCAAAGAAGCCGATGAGCAGCGAAATCGATGACTGTCCGCTGCTCATCGCCCTGTACTTGGTGCATGGCTTCTTGACAGCTTTCTTGATAACTTTGGCGAACGTATTCAGGTCCGCGGCGGCGATGTTAAGCGAGCTTAGGCGAGCGTATTGGCCTGGCGAATGTTTGTAAATACGGAGCTTCATAACTAGAGGCCATTAAGTGTTCCAAATATTAGAGTATACTGTCCCTTTAAGAGTCTGCACTGAATCATTAAAAAGCTACATCAAAGGAGGGAGATAAGTGGACACTTTACATACGTCCTCACACATGTCAAATGTATATTCATATAACAGGATTGAGTATGTCAAAATGTGGAATGTGTATTAAAGGGATATTAAACCCAAAAATGTATATTCATGATTCAGATAGAGGATACAATTTTAAACTTCTTTCAAATTTACTTATACTATCTAATCAGTTTTATTCACTTGGTATCATTTTATGAAGGAGCAGTAATGCCCTAATGGTTTCTAAATGAACACATGGGTGAGCCAATCACAATCAATATATATATATAACCACCAATCAACAGTTAGAACCTCAGTTCTCTGTTGCTCCTGAGTTTGCTTAGATAAACCTTTAATCAAAGGATAACAAGAGAAGGAAACAAATTAAATAATATAAATAAATTGGAAAGTTTTTAAAAATTGTATCCTCTATCAGAATCACGGAAGAGAAATATTGGGTTTCATGTCCCTTTAAAGTAAATACAGGGAGTGCAGAATTATTAGGCAAGTTGTATTTTTGAGGATTAATTTTATTATTGAACAACAACCATGTTCTCAATGAACCCAAAAAAACTCATTAATATCAAAGCTGAATAGTTTTGGAAGTAGTTTTTAGTTTGTTTTTAGTTATAGCTATTTTAGGGGGATATCTGTGTGTGCAGGTGACTATTACTGTGCATAATTATTAGGCAACTTAACAAAAAACAAATATATACCCATTTCAATTATTTATTTTTACCAGTGAAACCAATATAACATCTCAGCATTCACAAATATACATTTCTGACATTCAAAAACAAAACAAAAACAAATCAGTGACCAATATAGCCACCTTTCTTTGCAAGGACACGCAAAAGCCTGCCATCCATGGATTCTGTCAGTGTTTTGATCTGTTCACCATCAACATTGCATGCAGCAGCAACCACAGCCTCCCAGACACTGTACAGAGAGGTGTACTGTTTTCCCTCCTTGTAAATCTCACATTTGATGATGGACCACAGGTTCTCAATGGGGTTCAGATCAGGTGAACAAGGAGGCCATGTCATTAGATTTTCTTCTTTTATACCCTTTCTTGCCAGCCATGCTGTGGAGTACTTGGACGCGTGTGATGGAGCATTGTCCTGCATGAAAATCATGTTTTTCTTGAAGGATGCAGACTTCTTCCTGTACCACTGCTTGAAGAAGGTGTCTTCTAGAAACTGGCAGTAGGACTGGGAGTTGAGCTTGACTCCATCCTCAACCCGAAAAGGCCCCACAAGCTCATCTTTGATGATACCAGCCCAAACCAGTACTCCACCTCCACCTTGCTGGCGTCTGAGTCGGACTGGGGCTCTCTGCCCTTTACCAATCCAGCCACGGGCCCATCCATCTGGCCCATCAAGACTCACTCTCATTTCATCAGTCCATAAAATCTTAGAAAAATCAGTCTTGAGATATTTCTTGGCCCAGTCTTGACGTTTCAGCTTGTGTGTCTTGTTCAGTGGTGGTCGTCTTTCAGCCTTTCTTACCTTGGCCATGTCTCTGAGTATAGCACACCTTGTGCTTTTGGGCACTCCAGTGATGTTGCAGCTCTGAAATATGGCCAAACTGGTGGCAAGTGGCATCTTGGCAGCTGCACGCTTGACTTTTCTCAGTTCATGGGCAGTTATTTTGCGCCTTGGTTTTTCCACACGCTTCTTGAGACCCTGTTGACTATTTTGAATGAAACGCTTGATTGTTCAATGATCACACTTCAGAAGCTTTGCAATTTTAAGAGTGCTGCATCCCTCTGCAAGATATCTCACTATTTTTGACTTTTCTGAGCCTGTCAAGTCCTTCTTTTGACCCATTTCGCCAAAGGAAAGGAAGTTGCCTAATAATTATGCAAACCTGATATAGGGTGTTGATGTCATTAGACCACACCCCTTCTCATTACAGAGATGCACATCACCTAATATGCTTAATTGGTAGTAGGCTTTCGAGCCTATACAGCTTGGAGTAAGACAACATGCATAAAGAGGATGATGTGGTCAAAATACTCATTTGCCTAATAATTCTGCACTCCCTGTATATATATTTATGGTTTACTGTCCCTTTAAATGTATATAACCTTTCACGGGGTATACACTCATCGATTTAAATATATTATCATATTTAAACATGACTGCATATTTATTTAGAAAAATTCTAATTAAATATTTACTATTAGAATATTGGCCATTATGTCAACTATTTAGTTTTAGTTAATAGCTTGTGATGAATGGACTTTAATAATCACATATGCTTCATTCTCATGTTATCCTAAGATTGCACAAACTATATGCATAGGCTTATGAGCAGCAAAGCATTACTGGGAGATATCTACTTATTTGTGGGTGGGCAACAATGCATAGTTGCAAAGGTTAGCCAGATGTCTTTAGATACTTCACACTATTGCATATCTGCTTAATAACAATAAAGTCACCGTGAAAAATAAAATTATATGTGAGCATTTCAGACAAATACATGCTCTATTTTATTTTTAGAATTAAGGAACAGAAACGTTGAATTTCCATATAAAAAAATCGCTTTATTTCTCTCAAAGTAACGTCCATTATAAATACAAATTATGCATTTCACCATTTTGTAAATATAGCGTGGTAAGTGTGTCTTTCAACACGAGATTCGCATCTCTGTAAAGTCCAAACTAATTTCATGCACTATTAGAAAAGTGTTTAAGCAGAGCGCTGGTTTATAAACAGGATACCACACAACTTACAAGTAAGAAAAGATCCTTCTATCTTTTCAAAAATGTAGTAAGAATTATGGTGATAGTAAGTGCGCTAAAAGAAAGCTAAAGGTATCCAATATTATCCGGTATTAAAAAGATATGTATAAAAGTGGAAAGTGTGATAAATGTGTATAATTCACAGTCAAAAATAAAAAAGGGGGTGTGAGGGGAAAAAAAGGGGTCTATGCAAAAAAATGACAGTGTCCGCAAAAAATAAGTGATATTGTATCTTGGGAAGAACTAATATAATCTTCTAATCATGATGTGCTAAAAATTCAAAATATGTAACAATAAGTGATGTGTCTATATATTGGTGTAATAATATCAAACTTTAGATAGTGTATGTGGGAAAAAAACAATACGTTAAATTGTAACGAAAAAACTATAATATCCAAAAAATTATAATATCCAAAAAATTATGCAGCCTAAATCATATATCAAAAATATTTATTTATACACACTCACAAGCAAATAGAAGGGGACGTCTCCCCTAATAAAAAAGTAATAAAAACAGATTTAAGCAAGTAGAAATTCAATTCTAAAAAAGCAGACTTTGCTGAGAAAATGTGTTAAAAAATCCACAATATTGTGCAGAGAGAGACAGTTCCTTATAGCATCCGAACCTTTCGTTGTTGCTTTATAGGTAGATTTTACTGACCAAGTTCAGGATTTAGAAAAAGTGTATGCTCCTTATAGTACTATACAGTCATTCAACTTTATTGGACTTATTGCTTTAGGATACTTTCTACTTACTTCACCACCCGTGTGGCAACGATATCACCTGTACAGCTCCAAGTATCCAAACTGAGTCAGTGCGCCGCGTGTATCTCGGCGTCTGACGTCATCGGCAAACTTCAGCCGCTGTCACCGTAATAGTTGGCTTTTCTGGATATTATAATCCTAGGTGGTTTTGGAGATAATCACTTCTTGTATTTCCAACAGAGATAGTTCCCTGCACTTAGTGCTAATTGCACGCAGGAAAAAGATGGATGTTGAGAAATGTAAATAGCCCGGGTTAAAGTTGAAAAAATCCTTAAATATAGAATGTCCTCATTCAAGTAGTAATGTCAGATAACACAGCCACTCAGATCAACGCGTTTCGCTCGCCAGGGAGCTTTTTCAAGATTGAAAAAGCTCCCTGGCGAGCGAAACGCGTTGATCTGAGTGGCTGTGTTATCTGACATTACTACTTGAATGAGGACATTCTATATTTAAGGATTTTTTCAACTTTAACCCGGGCTATTTACATTTCTCAACATCCATCTTTTTCCTGCGTGCAATTAGCACTAAGTGCAGGGAACTATCTCTGTTGGAAATACAAGAAGTGATTATCTCCAAAACCACCTAGGATTATAATATCCAGAAAAGCCAACTATTACGGTGACAGCGGCTGAAGTTTGCCGATGACGTCAGACGCCGAGATACACGCGGCGCACTGACTCAGTTTGGATACTTGGAGCTGTACAGGTGATATCGTTGCCACACGGGTGGTGAAGTAAGTAGAAAGTATCCTAAAGCAATAAGTCCAATAAAGTTGAATGACTGTATAGTACTATAAGGAGCATACACTTTTTCTAAATCCTGAACTTGGTCAGTAAAATCTACCTATAAAGCAACAACGAAAGGTTCGGATGCTATAAGGAACTGTCTCTCTCTGCACAATATTGTGGATTTTTTAACACATTTTCTCAGCAAAGTCTGCTTTTTTAGAATTGAATTTCTACTTGCTTAAATCTGTTTTTATTACTTTTTTATTAGGGGAGACGTCCCCTTCTATTTGCTTGTGAGTGTGTATAAATAAATATTTTTGATATATGATTTAGGCTGCATAATTTTTTGGATATTATAATTTTTTGGATATTATAGTTTTTTCGTTACAATTTAACGTATTGTTTTTTTCCCACATACACTATCTAAAGTTTGATATTATTACACCAATATATAGACACATCACTTATTGTTACATATTTTGAATTTTTAGCACATCATGATTAGAAGATTATATTAGTTCTTCCCAAGATACAATATCACTTATTTTTTGCGGACACTGTCATTTTTTTGCATAGACCCCTTTTTTTCCCCTCACACCCCCTTTTTTATTTTTGACTGTGAATTATACACATTTATCACACTTTCCACTTTTATACATATCTTTTTAATACCGGATAATATTGGATACCTTTAGCTTTCTTTTAGCGCACTTACTATCACCATAATTCTTAATTTCATGCACTAGCACACAATCAATGTGAATTGTTGGGATTGTAAATACATTTAATAGAGCACTGTCAATATTTCACAATGAGTCACGATATTTATCTAATAAACAATAAATACATACAATGTTTACTTTTTGGAATCTCAAATATTTTAAAAGCTTTATTAAAGAACTTGATCAATATAAAACATTGAAATGTGTCATAAACATTTACTAATGTGACTGGATTATATTTACTACCGTGATTAAAAATACAATCTAGTTCAAATGTCCACAAAATATATTAATATTTAACGGATTACGATATACTTGACTCAGTATGGCCTCACAAACATGCTTACAAAATTACAGTATTTTATCCAATCAGATGTACAGATACCATGTCCCATGGTATAGCTCATGTTTACTTCCCCATATAAAAGTCCTTTACACGTTGCCATTTTTTTCAGTTCGCTAATGCTTGCTGGTGTGTGTATATATATATATATATATATATATATACACTGTATATATATATATATATATATTATATTTAAAAATACAAAAACTCGGCAGGCATGACATCTCCCAGGTTTGCACGGGCAGAAAGTACTGCACTGGTCCATGCATACAGGATTTTTATTCACAGCTGTTTTGAACTAACAAGAGGTCGACAAAGCCGTCGATTAGGAAGCCCCTCTGGGTGTCTATCACCGCTTCTGTGAATTCGGTGAAAGATGTCCAGAGGACCTCGGATCAAATCATGCAGAGATTTGGGGATATGAGGTTGCAGCTTCGCAATAAAGTCCACCTCATGAGGGAGTGGGCAAAAGCCCGTTGGAGGGGTGAAAATTAGGATCCACCCCTGCGGAAACTTTTCTGACAACCTTATGAGGAGACTTTATGCGCCCTCCTCAATCTCTGTTTCCTTCGCATATTTGCTTCTGCACGCTCCTCGGCCCCTTCACAGTCCCCAGCTGCTGGCTCTGAAACTCCCGACCTGGAGGACAGTGGAGCTCCAATCGGTCACCTGGGAGAAGGAAATACAGAGGCTGAACTAGGTAAATATCAGACTTTATATGATATATTAATATTTGAGTATATATTTAAGCTATGTGCATATAGTCATATATTCAACCTATATAGATCTCCCAACAGACGTTACATATGATGGTAGACATCTGAATTTAGATTCGTCACACATTAAATAGGAATAATGCTTGTTCTTGCGCTATCGCGAATATGCGTCACAGAGCTAAAATGGAATTACGCATCCGTGAAATCCCTATCCTCTGCCACTTCATACATTGAATATAGATTCATACAAAAGTTTGAAATATTATTTTTTTATCATTCAATCTTTACAATGATCCTATTGGAATATTGTGATACACACAATGGTAAATATATTCTAAAGATTTACGGCTAGATTTGGAGTTTGGCGTTAGCCGTGAAAACCAGCGTTAGAGGCTCCTAACGCTGGTTTTAGGCTAACTCCGGTATTTGGAGTCACTCAAAAAAGGGTCTAACGCTCACTTTTCAGCCACGACTTTTCCATACCGCAGATCCCCTTACGTCAATTGCGTATCCTATCTTTTCAATGGGATCTTTCTAACTCCGGTATTTATAGTCGTGTCTGAAGTGAGCGTTAGAAATCTAATGACAAAACTCCAGCCGCAGAGAAAAGCCAGGAGTTAAGAGCTTTTTGGGCTAACGCCGGTTCATAAAGCTCTTAACTACTGTACTCTAAAGTACACTAACACCCATAAACTACCTATATACCCCTAAACCGAGCCCCCCCCACATCGCCGCCACTCGATTACATTTTTTTAACCCCTAATCTGCCGACCGCCACCTACGTTATACTTATGTACCCCTAATCTGCTGCCCCTAACACCGCCGACCCCTGTATTATATTTATTAACCCCTAATCTGCCCTCCACAACATCGCCGCCAGCTACCTACAATAATTAACCCCTTATCTGCCGACCGCAAAGTGCCGCCACCTACATTATCCCTATGTACCCCTAATCTGCTGCCCTAACATCGCCGACCCCTATATTATATTTATTAACCCCTAATCTGCCGAGCGGACCTGAGCGCTACTATAATAAAGTTATTAACCCCTAATCCGCCTCACTAACCCTATAATAAATAGTATTAACCCCTAATCTGCCCTCCCTAACATCGCCGACACCTAACTTCAATTATTAACCCCTAATCTGCCGACTGGAGCTCACCGCTATTCTAATAAATGTATTAACCCCTAAAGCTAAATCTAACCCTAACACTAACACCCCCCTAAGTTAAATATAATTTACGTCTAACGAAATTAATTATCTCTTATTAAATAAATTATTCCTATTTAAAGCTAAATACTTACCTGTAAAATAAATCCTAATATAGCTACAATATAAATTATAATTACATTGTAGCTATTTTAGGATTAATATTTATTTTACAGGCAACTTTGTAATTATTTTAACCATGTACAATAGCTATTAAATAGTTAAGAACTATTTAATAGTTACCTAGTTAAAATAATTACAAAATTACCTGTAAAATAAATCCTAACCTAAGTTAGAATTAAACCTAACACTATACTATCATTAAATTAAAGGTCCAGTCAACACAGCAGATTTGCATAATCAACAAATGCAAGATAACAAGACAATGCAGTAGCACTTAGTCTGAACTTCAAATGAGTAGTAGATTTTCTTTCTGACAATTTTAAAAGTTATGTCTTTTTTTCCACTCCCCCTGTAACATGTGACAGCCATCAGCCATTCACTAATGCATACACGTACCCTGTGACAGCCATCAGCCATTCACAAATGCATACACACTTATTCTTGCACATGCTCAGTAGGAGCTGGTAACTCAAAAAGTTTAAATATAAAAAGACTGTGCACATTTAGTTAATGGAAGTAAATTGGAAAGTTGTTTAAAATGGCATGCTCTATCTGAATAATGAAAGTTTAATTTTGATTGAGTGTCCCTTTAATTAAATAAAATACCTACAATTACCTACAATTAAACCTAACACTACACTATCAATAAATAAATTAAATACAATTCCTACAAATAACTACAATGAAATAAACTAACTAAAGTACAAAAAATAAAAAAGAACTAAGTTACAAAAAATAAAAAAAATATTTACAAACATAAGAAAAATATTACAACAATTTTAAACTAATTACACCTACTCTAAGCCCCCTAATAAAATAAGAAAGACCCCCAAAATAATAAGAAAGACCCCCAAGAAGTTCAGCTCTTTTGCCTGTAAAAAAAACCATACAATACCCCCCCAACATTACAACCCACCACCCACATACCCCTAATCTAACCCAAACCCCCCTTAAATAAACCTAACACTAAGCCCCTGAAGATCATCCTACCTTGTCTTCACCTCACCAGGTATCACCGATCTGTCCTGGCTCCAAAATCTTCATCCAACCCAAGCGGGGGCTGGCGATCCATCATCCGGTGGCTGAAGAGGTCCAGAAGAGGTTCCAAAGTCTTCATCCTATCCGGGAAGAAGAGGCGATCCGGACCGGCAACCATCTTGATCCAAGCGGCATCTTCTATCTTCATCCGATGACGACCGGCTCCATCCTGAAGACCTCCACCGCGGACCCATCTTCTTCCGGCGACGTCCAACTGAAGAATGACGGTTCCTTTAAGGGACGTCATCCAAGATGGCGTCCCTTGAGTTCCGATTGGCTGATAGGATTCTATCAGCCAATCGGAATTAAGGTAGGAATATTCTGATTGGCTGATGGAATCAGCCAATCAGAATCAAGTTCAATCCGATTGGCTGATCCAATCAGCCAATCAGATTGAGCTCGCATTCTTTTGGCTGATCGGAACAGCTAGGGAACAACATATGCTCAGACTGTGGTGCTGAAGATTTCTTCCCGGCTGGGTGAATACAAGGTAGGGAGATCTTCAGGGGGGTAGTGTTAGGTTTTTTTTAAGGGGGGTTTGGGTGGGTTTAGAATAGGGGTATGTGGGTGGTGGGTTGTAATGTTGGGGGGTGGTATTGTGTTTTTTTTACAGGCAAAAGAGCTGTTTTCTTTGGGACATGCCCCGCAAAAGGCCCTTTTAAGGGCTGGTAAGGTAAAAGAGCTGTTAACTTTTTTAATTTAGAATAGGGTAGGGACTTTTTTTTATTTTGGGGGGCTTTATTATTTTATTAGGGGGCTTAGAATAGGTGTAATTAGATTAAAAATCTTGTAATATTTTTTTATTTTTTGTAATTTAGTGGGGTTTTTTGTAATTTAGTTTAGTTTATTTAATTGCATTTTAGTTTAGATATTTGTAGTTTATTTAATTTAATGATAGTGTAGGTGTATTTGTAACTTAGGTTAGGATTTATTTTACAGGTAAATTGGTAATTAATTATTTTAACTAGGTAGCTATTAAATAGTTATTAACTATTTAATAGCTATTGTACCTAGTTAAAATAAATTCCAAGTTACCTGTAAAATAAATATAAACCCTAAAATAGCTACAATGTAATTATTAATTACATTGTAGCTATCTTAGGGTTTATTTTATAGGTAAGTATTTAGATTTAAATAGGAATAATTTAATTAATAATATTAATATTAATTAGATTTATTTTAATAAGGATTTAGTTAGGGATGTTAGAGTTAGATAGGGTTATAGGGTTATACTTAATATATATATAATATAATAACGATATTAACTATATTAACCCTAATATAATTAGGGTTAATATAGTTAATATATATAATATAATAACTATATTAACTATATTAACCCTAATATAATTAGGGTTAATATAGTTAATATAGCTGGCAGCGGTGTAGGGGAATTAAATTAGGGGTTAATGTGTTTAATATAGGTGGCGGCGGTGTAGGGGGATTAAATTAGGGGTTAATATTTTTAAAATAGATGGCGGCGGGGTAGGAGCTCACTTTAGGGGGTAGGTAAGGTAGATGGCGGCGGGGTAGGGGGATCACATTAGGGGGTTATACTTTTAATGTAGGTGGCAGCGGGGTCCAGGAGCGGCGGTTTAGGGGTTAAATACTTTATTAGGGATTGCGGCGGGGATCGCGGTTGACAGGTAGATAGACATTGCGCATGCGTTAGGTGTTAGGTTTTATTTGGCAGCTAGTTTAGGGAGTTACGGGGCTCCAATAGACAGCGTAAGGCTTACTACGGCTGCATTTTGTGGTGAGGTGAAAATGGAGTAAGATTCCAAGTACGCTGTATATTGGATACCAAACTGCGCGGGTTTGGTATACCTGCCTATGGCCCAAAAAACTACGGGCGAAGGCAGAAATATACGAGCATAACTTCTAGGTTACGCCGTATATAGGATACCAAACCCGCGCAAAATTCAGCGTCGCCGGCTTCTGCGGGCGACGCTGCATATCAGATTGGGCCCCCTGTGAGCAGCGTGGAGTTATACACAGGAGGCGCGCAGCGCTGAGGATCAGACAGCTGGTTTGAGGTCTGAGTGAGATCAACTTGAACACAGCGTGTTGTCGGTTAGGTCTCAGGATGATGACGCTCCAACGTCAGGTAGGAAGGTGAGGAAATTTTTTTACAGCTAAATATGGCTGAACGGACACAACCATAAGATGATCCAAAAGGTCTTGGAACACAAATCAAGCAGACCGAGTAAAGGGTCCAATTACTTCAATACCAAGCAATGCATATATCGGATACAGGCCTTAAATAGGGCATGATAGAAGGTAGTTCACGCCTCTTAAAGGGGAATATGTTACAGAGCTCCCTCCCCAAGGAACCTCTCTGGGGTTCATGGCCGAGGCCTATCAGGATTCCTCATAGGAAAAATGGAGGTCAATCTTGGGGGTGATAAATTCACTGCAGGTTCCCAAGAATCGTTCTCGCTCGAGAACCCTTTCCAACGTATAAGATATTGGAGTGTACCAGAGCTCAGCCTGGAATACAAGATTTCCTCGATCTCATACTCAACGTCCAGGACGATGGGGGGGGGGGGGGGATCAAGAGAAGAATTTTGGGGAAGTTGTTTCTATGTTTTCAATAAAGATGTATGAAAGGTTGGGTGACTCTTATACGTGACAGGGAGTTTTAATGTGATAGCATTCTCGTTGACAATTTGTGCAATAGTTAATGGCCCAATATTTAATCTGTTAAATTTCCTGCTTGGTACACTTAACCTTAGATGCTTAGTGGACAGCCAGACCAAATCACCAATTGTATAAAGAGGAGATAGTCGCCGTCGGAGGTCATAATACTTCTGCTGACGGTCCTGGACTTCTTTGATGTTTGTTGTCAGAAGAGTAAATGTTTCTTTTAAGGTATTGGTTAACTCGTCAACGTTTGGACAGTCACTTTGAACATTTGGTAATAAATGGAAGGATGGGTGGAAAGCATAATTTGCAAAGAAAGGTGTCATCCTAATGGATGAGTGGAAAGTGTTGTTATGAGCAAATTCAGCTAGAGGTAAGAGTGTTGTCCAATTGTCCTAATGTTGAGTACAATAACATCTAATGTATTCCTCCAGCCAATGATTCGTTCTTTCAGTTTGCCCATTTGTCTGTGGGTGGAAAGAAGTTGATTATCTTTGATCAAATTGTAGGGTTTTGCCTAATTGCTTCCATACTCTGGAAGTAAATTGACTTCCTCTATCCGATGTAATAGTGGAAGGAATACAATGGAGTTTGACGAGATGCTGTATTATTAATGACACTGTCTCCATACTGGTTGGGATCTTGTCATAGGGAACAAAATGTGCCATTTTAGTGAATAAATCAACTATTACCATGATAGTGTTATTCCTGTTTGAGAGTGGTAATTCAACTATAAAATCAATGGCAATGTCTTTCCAAGGCCTATTTGGTATAGGCAATGAGAGTAAATAACCTATTGTTTCTTTCTTTCAGTTTTACAGACAGTACATGTCTCACATGACTCTATGTACATTTATACATCTTGGATTATATAAGGCCACCAATAGGATCTTTTGATTGACTCAGAAGTTTTATTTACTCCTTGGTGCCCAGATAATTGGGAATCATGATTGGCAAAAATTATTATAGGTCTTAAAGTGGGTGGCACATACAGTTTTGAAGAATGGTAGAATAACCCATCAGGTTGTTGCTGTAACTGATGGTGTCTTTTTGTATGATCAATTTGTTGTTCTTGTTTAAACCTTTGTACGGTAGGTATTATAAGTCTTATAATATTTTTATAGGGATTAAGGAACCTTCAGTAGGTTGTGATATAGGTATTTCTGGAAGTCGAGACAAGGTGTCAGCCTTGACGTTCTTATCCGCTGTTCTGTAGGTTACAATATAACTGAATCGGGAGAAGAATAAACTCCAACGTATTTGTCTTGAAGTCAAAGTTCTGTTCGTTTTCAAATATTGGAGGTTAAGGTGATCAGTATAAATTAAGATGGGATCTTTAGTACCCTCTAATAAGTGTCGCCAATTCTCTAGAGAACTTTTCATCGCCAAGAGTTCTTTTTCACCCACATGATAGTGTAATTCTGGTTTAGTTAGAACATGGGAAAAATATCCAACTGGATGTAATAACCCCGTTGCGGGAGATCTTTGGGATAATACAGCACCGATAGCATGATCTGATGCGTTGATTTCTAGAGTGAATTGTAGTTGAGGGTTAGGAAAGGATAATATAGGAGCAGTTGTGAAAGCATTCTTTAGGTAATTGAATGCTTCATCAGCTGCTGTACCCCATTTGAACTGTATGTCACTTTTAGTTAGCTCAGTAAGAGGTTTTGTTATATAAGAGAAATTCTTAATAAATTTCCGGTAAAAATTTGCAAACCCAAGTAAATCTTTGGATTTGCCTTTTATTCCTTGGAATTGGCCAGTCTAATATAGCTTGGACCTTGGTGTTTTTCATGTAGATACCTTGTGGTGTTATATGATATGCTAGAAACCGAATCTCAGATCTATGGAAAATACATTTTTACAACTTCACATATAGATGATGGGCTTGAAGACGTGAGAGAACAGTTCTTACATATTTCACATGGTCAGTCATGTTATCTGAAAAAATGAGGATGTCATCCAAATAAATGACGACGAATGTGTCTAGTAGATCTCTAAACACAGTGTTTATAAATCTTTGAAATGTGGCTGGGGCATTACATAGCCCGAATGGCATCACCGTATGTTCATACAAGTCATATCTTGTGCGGAAAGCGGGGAACCATTCATCTCCTGATCTTACGCAAATCAAATTAAAGGCTCCTCTTAGACCCAGTTTAGTACAAATGGAGGATCCATGTAACCGTTCTATTAACTCCGGAATAAGAGGCAAGGGATATCTATCCTTTATTGTTTGTTTATTTAACTCACGATAATCGACTATTGGTCTTATAGTCTGGTCTTTGTTAGTAACAAAAAACATTCCTTCCCAAGCTGGGGAGGTTGAGGGTCTGATAAACCCTTTTTCCAAATTTTAATTTATG
This sequence comes from Bombina bombina, assembly GCF_027579735.1. Lineage (NCBI taxonomy): Eukaryota > Metazoa > Chordata > Amphibia > Anura > Bombinatoridae > Bombina > Bombina bombina. Next base: position 60,110 of record NW_026512204.1, read on the forward strand.
TATTATTTTAGCTTCTCGAGTTCCTTTTTTGACATGGGAAATATATGCCCATATGGGACATCTGAACCGGGGATTAATTTAATAGGACAATCATAATCTCTATGAGGTGGTAGTACCTCAGCTTTCTTCTTATCAAAAACATGATAGAACTCAATGTATTCAGTTGGAATAATATGCTCATTAATATTCAATATTTGATGAGAGGGTAAGCATGTAGTGTTACAATATAGTGAATTAAATAGTACCTTATTTTCTGACCAGACAATCTGGAGTTGGTGTAATTTTAACCAATATAAACCTAGAATAATAGGAAATATAGGTGAAGAAATTATATCAAATGAGATAAACTCTTTATGACCATCCTGAGTAGTTAACAAATATGGAGATGGTCTGGTGTTTTATAGGACCACTTTTTAAAGGGTTACTGTCAATGAGGCATACTGAGACAGGTCTTTTTTTTAATGATATAGGGTATTTTCTTTTCTTTTACATCATTCATGTCAATATAGCAGGCAAAAGCTCCAGAGTCCAGAATGGCATCCCAGTTATATTGATGGTGCTCCCACTGTAGAGAGACATTAAGGGTGAAATAAGTAGGTTGGTCATTTGTTAAAGAAATTACATGGTTGAGTTCATCATGCTTACCCAATTTTTGTTTTCACATGGCTAGATTTAGAGTTTTGTCGGTAACGACCCGCGTAGATAACACTGGCTTTTTTCTGGCCGCACCTTTAAAATAACTCTGGTATTGAGAGTCCACAGAATGGCTGCGTTAGGCTCTAAAAAAGGAGCGTATAGCATATTTAACGCAACTTCAACTCTCGATACCAGAGTTGCTTACGGACGCGGCCAGCCTCAAAAACGTGCTCGTGCACGATTCCCCCATAGGAAACAATGGGGCCCGTTTGAGCTGAAAAAAAACCTAACACCTGCAAAAAAGCCGCGTTCAGCTCCTAACGCAGCCCCATTGTTTGCTATGGGGAAACACTTCCTATGTCTGCACCTAACACTCTAACATGTACCCCGAGTCTAAACACCCCTAACCTTACACTTATTAACCCCTAATCTGCCGCCCCCGCTATCGCTGACCCCTGCATATTATTATTAACCCCAAATCTGCCGCTCCGTAAACCGTCGCTACTTACATTATCCCTATGTACCCCTAATCTGCTGCCCCTAACACCGCCGACCCCTAAATTATATTTATTAACCCCTAATCTGCCCCCCACAACGTCGCCTCCACCTGCCTACACTTATTAACCCCTAATCTGCCGAGCGGACCGCACCGCTATTATTATAAAGTTATTAACCCCTAATCCGCCTCACTAACCCTATAATAAATAGTATTAACCCCTAATCTGCCCTCCCTAACATCGCCGACACCTAACTTCAATTATTAACCCCTAATCTGCCGACTGGAGCTCACCGCTATTCTAATAAATGTATTAACCCCTAAAGCTAAGTCTAACCCTAACACTAACACCCCCCTAAGTTAAATATAATTTACATCTAACGAAATTAATTATCTCTTATTAAATAAATTATTCCTATTTAAAGCTAAATAGTTACCTGTAAAATAAATCCTAATATAGCTACAATATAAATTATAATTATATTATAGCTATTTAAGGATTAATATTTATTTTACAGGTAACTTTGTATTTATTTTAACCAGGTACAACAGCTATTAAATAGTTAAGAACTATTTAATAGCTAAAATAGTTAAAATAATTACAAATTTACCTGTAAAATAAATCCTAACTTAAGTTACAGTTAAACCTAATACTACACTATCAATAAATTAATTAAATAAAATACCTACAATTACCTACAATTAAACCTAACACTACACTATCAATAAATAAATTAAATACAATTCCTACAAATAAATACAATGAAATAAACTAACTAAAGTACAAAAAATAAAAAAGAACTAAGTTACAAAAAATAAAAAAATATTTACAAACATTAGAAATATATTACAACAATGTTAAACTAGTTACACCTACTCTAAGCCCCCTAATAAAATAACAAAGCCCCCCAAAATAAAAAAAATGCCCTACCCTTTTCTAAATTACTAAAGTTCAAAGCTCTTTTACCTTACCAGCCCTGAAGAGGGCCATTTGCGGGGCATGCCCCAAGAAGTTCAGCTCTTTTGCCTGTAAAAAAAAAACATACAATTACCCCCCCCAACATTACAACCCACCACCCACATACCCCTAATCTAACCCAAACCCCCCTTAAATAAACCTAACACTAAGCCCCTGAAGATCTCCCTAACTTGAGTCGTCTTCACCCAGCCGAGCCTAATTCTTCATCCAAGCGGAGCAAGAAGAGGTCCTCCATCCGGTAGAAGTCTTCATCCAAGCGGGGCAGAAGAGGTCTTCCATCCGATTGAAGTCTTCATCCAAGAGGCATCTTCTATCGTCATCCATCCGGAGCGGCAGCATCCTGAAGACCTCCGACGCGGAACATCCATCCTGGCCGATGACTGAACGACGAATGACGGTTCCTTTAAATGACGTCATCCAAGATGGCGTCCCTCGAATTCTGATTGGCTGATAGGATTCTATCAGCCAATCGGAATTAAGGTAGGAATATTCTGATTGGCTGATGGAATCAGCCAATCAGAATCAAGTTCAATCCAATTGGATGACTGGATCAGCCAATCGGATTGAACTTGATTCTGATTGGCTGATTCCATCAGCCAATCAGAATATTCCTACCATAATTCCGATTGGCTGATAGAATCCTATCAGCCAATCGGAATTCGAGGGACGCCATCTTGGATGACGTCATTTAAAGGAACCGTCATTCGTCGTTCAGTCGTCGGCCAGGATGGATGTTCCGCGTTGGAGGTCTTCAGGATGCTGCCGCTCCGCTCTGGATGGATGACGATAGAAGATGCCTCTTGGATGGAAGACCTCTTCTGCCCCGCTTGGATGAAGACTTCTACCGGATGGAGGACCTCTTCTGCCCCGCTTGGATGAAGACTTCTACCGGATGGAGGACCTCTTCTTGCTCCGCTTGGATGAAGAATTTGGCTCGGCTGGGTGAAGACGACTCAAGGTAGGGAGATATTCAGGGGCTTAGTGTTAGGTTTATTTAAGGGGGGTTTGGGTTAGATTAGGGGTATGTGGGTGGTGGGTTGTAATGTTGGGGGGGGGTATTGTATGTTTTTTTTTACAGGCAAAAGAGCTGAACTTCTTGGGGCATACCCCGCAAAGGGCCCTGTTCAGGGCTGGTAAGGTAAAAGAACTTTGAACTTTAGTAATTTAGAATAGAGTAGGGCATTTTTTTATTTTGGGGGGCTTTGTTATTTTATTAGGGGGCTTAGAGTAGGTGTAATTAGTTTAAAATTGTTGTAATATATTTCTAATGTTTGTAAATATTTTTTTATTTTTTGTAACTTAGTTCTTTTTTATTTTTTGTACTTTAGTTAGTTTATTTCATTGTATTTATTTGTAGGAATTGTATTTAATTTATTTATTGATAGTGTAGTGTTAGGTTTAATTGTAGATAATTATAGGTATTTTATTTAATTAATTTATTGATAGTGTAGTGTTAGGTTTAATTGTAACTTAGGTTAGGATTTATTTTACAGGTAAATTTGTAATTATTTTAACTATTTTAGCTATTAAATAGTTAAGAACTATTTAATAGCTATTGTACCTGGTTAAAATAAATACAAAGTTACCTGTAAAATAAATATTAATTCTAAAATAGCTATAATATAATTATAATTTATATTGTAGCTATATTAGGATTTATTTTACAGGTAAGTATTTAGCTTTAAATAGGAATAATTTATTTAAGAAGAGTTAATTAATTTCGTTAGATTAAAATGATATTTAACTTAGGGGGGTGTTAGTGTTAGGGTTAGACTTAGCTTTAGGCTTTAATACATTTATTAGAATAGCAGTGAGCTCCAGTCAGCAGATTAGGGGTTAATAATTGAAGTTAGGTGTCGGCGATGTTAGGGAGGGCAGATTAGGGGTTAATACTATTTATTATAGGGTTAGTGAGGCGGATTAGGGGTTAATAACCTTATTATAATAGCGGTGCATTCTGGTCGGCAGATTAGGGGTTAATAAGTGTAGGCAGGTGGAGGCGACGTTGAGGGCGGCAGATTAGGGGTTAATAAATATAATATAGGGGTCGGCGGTGTTAGGGGCAGCAGATTAGGGGTACATAGCTATAATGAAGGTGGCGGCGCTTTGCAGTCGGCAGATTAGGGGTTAATTATTGTAGGTAGCTGGCGGCGACTTTGTGGGGGGCAGGTTAGGGGTTAATAAATATAATACAGGGGTCGGCGGTGTTAGGGGCAGCAGATTAGGTGTACATAAGTATAACGTAGGTGGCGGTCGGCAGATTAGGGGTTAAAAAAATGTAATCGAGTAGCGGCGATGTGGGGGGACCTCGGTTTAGGGGTACATAGGTAGTTTATGGGTGTTAGTGTACTTTAGAGTACAGTAGTTAAGAGCTTTATGAACCGGCGTTAGCCCAGAAAGCTCTTAACTACTGACTTTTTTCTGCGGCTGGAGTTTTGTCGTTAGATTTCTAACGCTCACTTCAGACACGACTCTAAATACCGGAGTTAGAAAGATCCCATTGAAAAGATAGGATACGCAAATGACGTAAGGGGATCTGCGGTATGGAAAAGTCGCGGCTGAAAAGTGAGCATTAGACCCTTTTTTGACTGACTCCAAATACCGGCGGTAGCCTAAAACCAGCGTTAGGAGCCTCTAACGCTGGTTTTCACGGCTACCGCCAAACTCCAAATCTAGGCCTTAGTGTTGTACAGTCTGAAACGGAATGCTCATTCGATGCACAGTACATACATAAGCCTTTTTTTTTTTTCTACAGTTTTTTTCCTCCATAGAAAGAGGGCCTTTAATAAATCCTATTTCCATAGCCACATCAGAACTTTTCTGGGCATAAGTGGTGGATCTTGGGATATGTTGTTTAGTATGTGTATCATGACTGTGTCTCTCTTGCTTTCTCTCTCTGATTCTTCTATCTATTTTTATTGTTAAAGCCATCAAGGCTTTGAGAGAGTCAGGGATTTCTAACCTGGCAAGTTTGTCCTTAATACTTTCGGACAGACCAATCATGAACTGGTTTTTCAAAGAGATCTGATTTAATTATGTATCTTTTTGCCAGATCTTAAATTCAGATATGTAGTCTTCTACTATTTTTTTATTCTGTTTGAGGCTGCATAATTTATTTTCTGCTGTTAGCTGACGATAAGGGTCTTCATATAGCTCAGCCATTGCCGCAAAGAAATTATCAACAGAATTCAGGATAGGGTCATCTCTTTCAAAAAAAATATCAGCCCAAGCATGTGGTTCATTTCTTAGAAATTATATTATAGTGAGAACTTTTGTGCGTTCATTAGGAAATGTTTTGGGCTTCAAATTTATAAATAATTTACAGGCATTGTAAAATTGCCGAAAAATCTTTCTGTCTCCATAGAATTTGTCTGGGGGGCTAATAGGTGGGTCAGGGTTTGAGTCTGATGAAGTGGAGGCACTCAAACCTTCTTTTGTTACATTTCTTAGAGTAAGATTCTCTACCTGCAATTCCCTGAGTCCCTGGGATAAGTGATCTACCTTGTGAGATAGTTTCCTGACATGATTGGTTAGATCAGTAGGATTCATTTTGTATGTACTGTGATCTCAGCAAGTTTTTTTAATAAGGGTTGGTATTCTGCAATATAAGATTATGTTTGTATAAATTTCTTTTAGTGAAGGAATAATAGTAGTTATGTCTCATAAATTGTATATAAGCTTCAGTTAAATCTGATATATTTATGTGTGGAGTTTGATATTTTTTTAGGAATTGTAATTTAAGTGCATTTAGCTTGTGTATGATAGAGTTATCATAGGTATATTGCATAAATGAATTTCCTTAAAAGTTACACACTGCAGCTTAGTATAAATTATTACACTTATGATATCATATAGTAATTATTATGGATCAAGACAAGTAAATTAGAGGAACTTGTTTTTGATGGTCTTACCACTAGTTGTATATTTGATCTCGGAAGAGCAGGAATCAGATGTCAGGCGAGTAATAGTGCAGATCCAAGTGAAATGGTAGTCAGCAGAGGAAGCCTGTCAGCAGCATGGTGAGACACACAGGAAGCGTGCAACGCTGAGGATCCGACACCTGGCGAGCGGTCTGTGTGGTGAAGATGGTAGTCAGCAGAGGAACCCTGTGAGCAACGTGGAGTGATACACAGGAGGCATGCAGCTCTGAGGATCAGACTGCTGGCTTGCGGTCTGAGTGAGATCAACGTGAACACAGCGTGTTGTCGGTTAGGTCTCAGGATGATGACGCTCTAACATCAGGTAGGAAGGTGAGGAAATTCTGTACAGCTGAATATGGCTGAACGGACACAACCATAAGATGATCCAAAAGGTCTTGGAACACAAATCAAGCAGACCTGAGTAAAGAGCCCAATTACTTCAATACCAAGCAATGCATATATCGGATACAGGCCTTAAATATTGCATGATAAAAGGTAGTTCACGCCTCTTAAAGAGGAATACGTTACAAAGCGATACACACATGAGAACTATTAAATGTTCCATGTACTATGCTTTTTTCCTGATTTTTAAAATACAGACAAACACATTTAATTATTAATCATCAATAATTATATATTTTATTTCATTTGCATGCTCCATAAAAAAATTATGACATTCCTAACTATGGTTCAGTATCTCTTTAATGCAACATTGATGTGTGTCCTTGAGCACCAGTAACACATGTTATACTATTTGATTTTAACGTGTACACAACATATTATGTTTTACAGAGATTGATGTTATATGTGTGATGGAGGAGGAAGGTGCTCCCTCGGAGTCTGATGGTATGTCAAATATATATAACGTATCTTACATGTATTATTGTTTACAAATCATACTCTTTAAGAAAAATAAAGTCTACAGCTTTGTCACTTTAAAATATATTATTCCATTATTTTTGCAATACACTACTGCCCCCCTTTCTATATCATGCAGCATGAACATATGTTTTTATTTATTTTACTATTTATGTATGAATTGTCATGAATGACATCATGATGTCACATGCATATTAAATCCAAACCCCCCAATAATCATCTTATGATTGCTATTCATCTGAGTGCCTAGATGCAGACCATATCATTATGTCATCACTGTTCTGAGGTTCTCAGCCACTTCTAAATATACATAAAACTTAATCGTGTGGAAATTCATTGATTTAATTTCATGATGTATGATATGTAAAGGGATTTGCTAATGATGTATTTGTAGAGTGTCAATTTCACTCAAACATTAATATTCCTCTAACCAAGAAAATGCAAATGAATGTGTCTATTAATATTGGGATGACATACATTTATTCCTAATGTAAAAGAGACATACTCTGCAAAAGTAATGTCAGATAGATACCATTCTATTCTTATTATTTAATATGAACGGTAGTATCAACCGTGTATAGATTCTGAATAGTAATTAATTGAACCATCAAGCTTAAAATAATTCTAGTTAATATTACAAAGGCAATCATCTTAATCTATATGTTAATCAGTGATTTCCTTGTTTCAAAGGCTTTGTGGAGTGACCATTTAGATTTGATCATATTACACACTCCCATATTATCCAATTTTTGGAGTCTCCAAAGTCAATCCATGGGCATGGGTCTAAAAGAACTCTATGGCGTTTCAATCCCAAATGCATACATGCGTACTTATATATTATCAAAAAGAGAAATATCATATTATAAAATCATAAAGATTAGCACATAATGTTGACTGAAAAATATGGTTTTTAATGTATTGATCAAACGTTCCATGAAAAATACCAGTGAACAATCAGAGTTTCAAGGATCAATTAAATATGATTATTAATTATACTTGATTCAAATCAATCAATACCTTTAAACATAGTAATTATTGTGACTGTGTATAAATATTTTATGAGAACAACAACAATACAGATGTTGAATATTGTTTTCTCTCAATATAATAATATATTTTCATATAATATGTATTTATACAATTGTATTATATATTTCAGATGGAACTTCCTCTTCTGGGCATCAGCCTCCTGGCCCTTCCCATCCTGACCCCTCTCCCGGCCCTTCCCATCCTGACCTCTTACCCGCCCCTTCCCAAAAATAAATCCCTGCCCTCTTTCGCCGTTCTCCCCGTTTTGCCCATCCTGCTTCTACCCCACCTGCACAGCCACCAAATCCCCCAGCCCATGACTCCCCAGCTGTGCAGGACCCCAATACCCCACCTCACCACATCCCTCCCCTTCGCCCCATCCCTCCCCCTCGCCCCATCCCTTCCCAACAACACCTTTCCCCTAATCCCCACCTTCATTGCCCTGGGTATCGGATTGTCCTTCCCAGCCACTGATGTATCATTACAAATCAACATTAGAACATACATTCTTAAAGGGACATTATGCTGATCTAATTATACATAAATTGATTTCAAATAGAAAATGTTTTTTAAAATCCTTTTCTTTATTTGATTAATGTAAATGTTTCCGATCTTCAGTTTTGGAAATAAACATCCACATTTTTGAACATCTAAATTATATTGCCTAGATTTTGGATATCTATTATGTATATATGCCAATATTTTGGATTTGGTATCACTGCCCTTTTCACAGTGTGTCATAAACCAAAGAAAGATTTATTTCCAGATTGATATGGTTTTTATTTTTATTAATATCTTAATGGTTTATCTCTGAAGAACATATTTAATGTGTAATTCTTCTTCTCTATAGCATATTTTATTATAATAATGATTTGTATTTTAATTAGTACAATGTCTTTTTGCTCTATTTTTATTATGTTCTGTAATTATTATTAATTATATTTTTTTATTTTGTTTAGGTTGTGACTCAGCATGGTTAACGCTAGAGGCTCTAGCAAGGATTGAGCAAACCATGCTGAGTTCCAATCAGTTGCTGGGAAGGATGCATGACACCATGCGTATCCAGCTGCAGCTTCATTGCTTGACTCTAGAACGCATAATGCGGTTAGAGGCAATGCATGAAGCCGCAGCTGGAGATGCACAGGACGATGAAGTTGATGCTGATGCCCCATAAGTGGAGGATCCTGAGATGGCCTGAGGGAGAACTAATACATTTTCCTTCCACATGTTGTTCTTTGTTTTTTTAATATGTTGCAATTTGGCCTGTTTTGTGTTTATTGTTGTGTCTGTTGCACTATTTCACCTTGTCAGATTTTTACTAAGGGGCCATGTTGGCCTTTGTTTGCCCTTGTCAACTCCCTCCAAGGACTGTGATGCACTATGTCACCTTGTCAGATGGCTCCAAAAGGGCTGTGTTGGCCTTTGTTTACCTTTGTCAACTCCCTCCAAGGACTGTGATGCACTATGTCACCTTGTCAGATGGCTCGAAATGGGCTGTGTTGGACTTTGTTTGCTTTGTCAACTCCCTCCAAGGACTGTGATGCACTATGTCACCTTGTCAGATGGCTCCAAAGGGGCTGTGTTGGCCTTTGTTTGCTTTGTCAACTCCCTCCAAGGACTGTGATGCACTATGTCAACTTGTCAGATGGCTGACATTCATAAATCATATGTATCCTAATAAAAAAGAATGTCATGAATATGTTTTTTTTCTTCTTTATTTATTAATGTAATTTCTACTAAAAGATATTTTATGATAATCCTTAAGTGATGCTGACCATAAATCTTAATTTATGGATATGCATTCCTAATGTACATTTTATTATAATTTCTTTTTACATCAACATACACATATAATATCTTTAAAACAGACTATTATCTGAATGTTGGCAACACATACATTATATTCCTATTTTCCTTACATCTTATTGCAGCAGTTTAAAAATAAAATTACTGTGTTTAATGCACACATTTTAGATGATCTCTTTCTATTATTTCCGAATATATTTCATTATCCAACGATATATTGCTATAGGTAACATATAATGCATAAACCATACACATTTTCGTAATGTATATAGTAGCATTATTTCCATGTTAAAACCTGCTGCTTCCTAAATATTTCCTAATCTTCCTATTCTAATTAAATATATATTTATTTTCAACAATGGATTACAGTTGCAAGAAAAAGTATGTGAACCCTTTGGAATGATATGGATTTCTGCACAAATTGGTCATAAAATGTGATCTGATCATCATCTAAGTCACAACAATAGACAATCACAGTCTGCTTAAACTAATAACACACAAAGAATGAAATGTTGCCATGTTTTTATTGAACACACCATGTATACATTCACAGTGCAGGTGGAAAAAGTATGTGAACCTTTGGATTTAATAACTGGTTGAACCTAATTTGGCAGCAATAACTTCAACCAAACGTTTCCTGTAGTTGCAGCTCAGACGTGCACAACGGTCAGGAGTAATTCTTGACCATTCCTCTTTACAGAACTGTTTCAGTTCAGCAATATTCTTGGGATGTCTGGTGTGAATCACTTTCTTGAGGTCATGCCACAGCATCTCAATCGGGTTGAAGTCAGGACTCTGACTGGGCCACTTCAGAAGGCGTATTTTCTTCTGTTTAAGCCATTCTGTTGTTGATTTACTTCTATGCTTTGGGTCATTGTCCGGTTGCAACACCCATCTTCAGTTGAGCTTCAGCTGGTAGACAGATGACCTTAAGTTCTCCTGCAAAATGTCTTTAGAAACTTGGAAATTCATTTTTCCTTCGATGATAGCAATCCGTCCAGGCCCTGACGCAGCAAAGCAGCCCCAAACCATGATGCCCCCAACACCATACTTCACAGTTAGGATGAGGTTTTGATGTTGGTGTGCTGTGCCTCTTTTTCGCCACACATAGTGTTGTGTGTTTCTTCCAAACAACTCAACTTTGGTTTCACCTGTCCACAGAATATTTTGCCAGTACTGCTGTGGAACATCCAGGTGCTCTTGTGCAAACTGTAAACGTGCAGCAATGTTTTGTTTGGACAGCAGTGGCTTCCTCTGTGGTATCCTCCCATGAAATCTATTCTTGTTTAGTGTTTTACGTATTGTAGATTCGCTAACAGGGATGTTAGCATTTGCCAGTGACTTTTGTAAGTCTTTAGCTGACACTCTAGGATTCTTCTTCACCTCATTGAGCAGTCTACGCTGTGCTCTTGCAATCATCTTTACAGGACGGCCACTTCTAGGGAGAGTAGCAGCAGTGCTGAACTTTCTTCATTTATAGACAATTTGTCTTACCGTGGACTGATGAACAGCAAGGCTTTTGTAAATACTTTTATAACCCTTTCCAGCTTTATGCAAGTCAACAATTCTTAATCGTAGGTCTTCTGAGAGCTCTTTTGTGCGAGGCATCATTCACATCAGGCAATGCTTCTTGTGAAAAGCAAACCCAGAACTTGTGTGTTTTTTATAGGGCAGGGCAGCTGTAACCAACACCTCCAATCTCATCTCATTGATTGGACTCCAGTTGGCTGACATCTCACTCCAATTAGCTCTTGGAGATGTCATTAGTCTAGGGGTTCACATACTTTTTCCACCTGCACTATGAATGTTTACATGGTGTGTTCAATAAAAACATGGCAACATTTAATTCTTTGTGTGTTATTAGTTTAAGCAGACAGTGATTGTCTATTGTTGTGACTTAGATGATGATCAGATCACATTTTATGACCAATTTGTGCAGAAATCCATATCATTCCAAAGGGTTCACATACTTTTTCTTGCAACTGTATATTTCATATATCACAGTATTATGTTATCTAGCGTTACATAATGTGAAGCTATGCATTACATGAAACTAACATGCTTCATAGATAACAATATAACACATACTATTTTTTAAAATAGAAATACGTTTGTTATTGACATGCAAAGGATTAAAATCTGTCATTGGTTCAGATTACGTTTTTACGCGATATCGGCGGCGCCATGTGGCATAAGACATCACATGCAAAGGATTAAAATCCGTCATTGATTCGGATTACGTTTTTACGTGATCTCGGATGTGCAATGTGGCGTAAGACGTCAAATGCAAAGGATTAAAATCCGTCATCAGTTCGGATTACGTTTTTACACAATCTCGGATGCGCCATGTGGCATAAAGTGTCACATGCAAAGGTGTTGAATCAGTCCTTTGATTGGATTACGTTGTCCCGCAATATTTGATTTGCCACATTTGCGAATGAGAACACAAGTTTAAAACCATGATTTTCTTGGATTATGGATTGTGTCAATCATGTACATTGTTTAAACATAGATGATAAACAGCAAATAAATATCTATTGATGTCTGTCTCTTGGAAGAAACAAATGAAGGAAGTGTTGTTGATTCCGATTCTATTTTGAGGCAAGTGTTAATCCATGAATGTTCAGCGATGAATATACTGCATCTTATTTCATATGTTTGTCCACAATATTTCCCCATTAAAATAAATAAAATGTGTTATGTTTAATTTTCTACACTGAAAATTCCTGAACATGCGCATTTGTATTTGAATTAATTTCTCAATATGCATTGACCTTTATCATGTTATGTCCTGATATTTCTTCTTAATGTAAATGCTCAATATTGTGTCATGTATCGATTCCACATTGTTATTCTCTAAATATAGTACTGTAAGCATATATTTCAAATGTCAGTGTTAAAGGGACATGAAACCCTAAATGTATCTGTCCTTAGTTATGCTGAACATACAATTTTATCCCTATTTGCAATTCTCTTCTCAAATGTGCTTCAATCTCTTGGTATAATGTGTTGAAGGAGCATCAATACACTACTAGTTTTTAAGTGAACACATGGGTGAGGCGATAACAATCGGTAGATATATACAGCCACCAATCAGCAGATCGAAGCTATGTTCTTTACTGCTCCTGAGCTTTCCTAGATAAATCTTTCTGCAAAGTAAAACATTTCAAAGAATATGAGTAAACGTGAATGTTGTTTAAAATGTTATGCTCTGTCAAAATCATGTAAGCAAGTTTTTTTTTATGCCCCTTTTAAATTAAATAGATTTCCAAAAAGACTTTAATCTTGCTTTAAAAATAAACACTTTATTTAACACATCTAGAGAAATATGGCATACTGGCTTATTATAACAATCAATTATTTTCTTGTTTTAACAAGCACACACACACACACACACACATATATATATATATATATATATATATATATATATATATATATATATATAACAACAAGCCCCAAGTATTAGTATATGTTAACATATGTTCTTGTTTAAAGGGACGGTCATGTCAAACAAAAGATTCATGATTTAAATCGTAAATGTAATTTTAAACAACTTTCCAATGTACTTTTATCACCAATTTTGCTTTGTTCACTTGTTGTTGTTTGTTAAAAGCTAAACTTAAGAGGTTCATATACTAATTTGTTAGACCTTGAAGAGTGCCTCTAATCTGAATGCATTTTGACCACTAGAGAGCGTTAGTTAATGTGTTTCATATAGAAAACATTGAGCTCATGCACGTATAGTTACCCTGGACTTAGCACTGATTGTCTAAAATGCAGGTCTGTCAAAAGAACTGTAATAAGGGGTCAGTTTGCAGAGGCATAGATAAAAGGTAATCACAGAGGTAAAAACGTGTATTTGTATTACAATATTGGTAATGTGTAATAAATGAATTATATTTCTTTTGAACCCACAATAATTTGTGTTGACTGTCCCTTTAAGTTGTGTTGTTGGCATCAACACAGTGATATGCCATCATGTATAATTGTAATGCTCATTATTTTGTATTAGGACAACAGCTTGGACATCACATCACAAAAACTACTCAACAAGTACAGCATGTGATGATATTGTCTCAAAACACTTGTAAAACACACTCTGCAAAACAAACTGCCTCCATGGACCCGGTCCCATAGAAGTCTATTCAATACAGAGTGTGTTCCACAAGTGTAAGAAGACAACATCATCACATACCTATCCTTTACACATTAAATAACTTGGTTGGGGAAGAAGGGGCGGAGGAGGAGTATGAGTTGTTGGGGATTCACCAAGCAGAGGAGGAGATGGAGGAGGCCCAGGAGCAGATGGTCCTGGAGCTGAAAATCTTACCATTCCTGGTCTGCCTGCCACCTCCCTGAGGACCTGCAAGATATTATTTTGTCCTTCAAACAGCTGGTTCATTGTGTTTGTCATGAACTGTCGGTATTCCTGTTGTTCCCTCCAGGAGCTCTGCATTTCTATCAGGAAGGCCCTCATCAGCTCCACCTCTGGTATCTCTGGGGGGATGTTCTCCTCAGGAGGATCTTGTGCACGGCGTGCATGGGGGGCTGGTGCTGCACTGGGGGCTGGTGCAGGGATGTCTTCTGCATGGGGGGCTTCTTCAGGGGGGGATGGTGCAGGGATATCTTCCATTTCTCCCCGAAGTGGCGTATCACCTTCTGCACCACTCTCATGCCTGGGTGAAGGAGGAGCCTGTTGGTGCTGTGTTTCCTCCTCCACGGCCTCCGACTCTGCATATTTGAAAATGAAAGAAATCGAGATATTAGCACAGTTCCAAATACAGATGTAAATGTTAGATTTGAAAGTGTATTAATGAGTCTGCTTATGTAATTCTATTGTAACCAAAATCAAACAATACGATTTACGTATTTGCAAACCCATCTTTCGGCTATCTAGATGGTCAATATGAATGTATTTTTGCGTGTGTCTTAAATCTGTTTAAATGCACACCTAATCTGTATACTAGATACTAAATATGATGTATTTTCTTCCATCCAACTTTCTCAAGGTAATTCTGAATGCGTTTCCGTAATAATGTTTAAAAAAGTGTAATTGCGTTAGTCATATCCCTAAATTCTTTTGCGTGTGAATGGGTTATGAGGTGGATGTAAAGAGATTTTTAAATGAGCTTACCAGCAGATGAGAAGTGCAGGTTCCCGGTATCAATTCTTCCTTCGATACCGACTACGGCCATCTCGGAGATATTGGACGCAGCATATCCTCCCAGCGGCTGTAGACAAATGTCTGTTCCGGCCCGCCACCGGTCCCTGCATGGTATGCATTCTCCCTTGACATCTTCTTCTTGAGTTCACTTCTGCAGTCCCGGTAGCAGTGCTGTATTGATTTGACATCCCTCCTGCACTCCCCCCACTGCGTTGACAGCATTCATGATCTCCAGCCACAACGTTTTCTTATCTGAAGGGGTAGCCTTCGTTACCTGCAGCCTCCTAGCCCTCTCCATATAGGCTGCTATAAGGACCTCATTCTCCTACATGGTATACCTCTCCTCAGTCTGCTGGGCTTCCCATGTGATGTGAGCCTCTGTTGTCCGAAGTGTATTGCGCCCTGTCTGCACTCCTGCCCTACACCACTGGGCCCAGCCACTTGTTCATCTTCAACAAAGTGGCTGGGTCCACCCACCCCTTCCTCTCCCCCTTCCTCTCTAGTTCCTCTCCCCCTTCCTGTCCCCTCCCTGTCCCCCTCCCTGTCCCTCTCTCCTGCCTAACCTGCTCCCTAACATCCTCCATAACCTGCTCCCTAACCTGCTGAGCAACGTGCTGCGTAATAAGCTGTAAGAGCTCTTCGCTGATCTCCTGCCTCGGCTCTCCCCTGGCCCTTATTCACGTCATACTCGTTCCAAATGTAAATAGTGCCCAAATGAAAGGGGGTCAAAATAATGAACTAAAAGTAAAAAGTGCTCAAACTGTGAATGGTCTTAAAAAATAGGATAAGGGGTATTAATTAACAGACAAATTTATAAAAAAAAAAAAGGATTAAATGAGGGTATGTAAACAATAAATTGGTGTAAATCAACCAAATTAAAACTATAGGATGGGTATGGGATTAAATGGAATGGGGTATGGAGTGTATGTGTGTGTATGTAGTGCTACTGCTACGCGTATGTATGTATTGAATGTGTTTGCGTGTAAATGTGTTTATGTAATGTACCAAAAAACAGCACACTTACCCAGACAATCTCTCACTCTCTCTCACTAAATAACTCTCACTCTCTCTCACTAACTAACTCTCACTAACTCTCACTAACTCTCACTCTCTCTCACTAACTTACTCTCACTCACTAACTCTCTCTCACTAACTAACTTGCTAACTCTCTGAAACCTCCAACGCCTAGACCTGCACCTATCTCGAAAAAGCAATACAGTCAAAGAAGTCATGTTTCTAGTGTGCTTATATACCCTATGTAAATGTTTAATAATGTACCGGTTTGCAGAGTAAAGGAGGTCCAGGTGTGCTTTTGTGATGATTTGCATGTGTGTAATGTGTATTAGTTGTTTTAATTTGCGCATGCTCATATGGAGTTTGTAAATGCACATATGTATTTGTGGAATGTGTACAATGCGATGATCGTTTTGCATAAGATTCTCCAAATTTATTATCCCAAAATCTAAATGCTTATTTCTGTTCGTATCGTATTAGTTAAGTGTTGTAAATTTTTATTTTGTAATGTTTTGTAATCGTCAATGCGAATGTTTTATTTGTGTATCAGTGTGCAATTCCTTTTTCATGTTGTTTTGTTCCGTGATGCAAATCGCTACATATTTTCGTAATCCTCGTTTAGTGTAAATGTTGTGTAGTATTAGTTGTAATGGATTGTGAATGTTGAATGTGTATGTGCTATGTTGTGTGAGCGATTGTTGTTTGTCCATTTGATTTGATTTTAGTTTGTGTCCATGATGTTGTATGCGTGATATGACAGAGCAGTGTGAATTTCTCGCCATATTGAGTGTTAGATGACAAATCCGTGTATTCTTCATTTTGCATTGAATCTCTATGGGAGACTCCATTACGCGTCCGTGATTCCGCTAGGGAAATAAACGCGGTACTAGTATTACCGCAATGCATAACGAGGTTCTTTTCAGACTTGTAATCCCGACGTTATAAAGAGTGCGCAAAGAAAATAACGAACATGCTTATTACGAACAGCCATTACGCCATAATTTGTAATCTAGCTGTGTGATAGTGACAAAGTGAGTCATTGCCAATAAGGGTGAATCATTGTGAGAGTGAGAATAAAATAAAAATAATAATAAAGATGAAAATAATAAGATTAGTACTAAAATAAGAAGGGTGTGGGTTTTTTGTTTATGTAGCTCACAATGAAAAGAGGTGTGATGTTAGTGCTGAGCTATTCCTTGGAGTGAGTACAAATATTGGGTGCCTAAATGTTCAAGAAAAAGTAAACTATTGGAATTAAAATCATAAAATAAATGTGCTGGAAATTAAAAAGTGAGAGTTTTAAGAAAAAAGAAAGAAGAAAGAAGTTTGATTCACTTGAGAGTACATTTATTGTCATTGTATATATTTTATCTCAATTAATACAAATGTGTATGTGAATATTTGATTAGTTACTGTTCTGTAATTAAGTTTGTTTTGTGCATGATAATAACATACGACTCTGTAGCATATTTGTTATTAGAGATATACATGATAGATCTTATTATCATTTAATTCTTTGTGTTTGACACTATCCAGTAAATAAACCATTTGCATTCATAGCGTAATAGGGATTTTTCAATATTGCCACCCCTGATGCCCAATGATCCTTTTTGTATTACTGAGAACTTCATTGCTGTAGAGTTATTCTGGTGTTCTTTATTAAAATGTATAGCTACTGTTGTGATATTTTTCCCTCTATTTTCATGTTTGTCTGCATTTTTATATTGTTGATGTGTTCCATAATCCGAACCCTGACCTGACGTGTCATCATGCCAACGTAGAATTTGGAACATGTAAACATCAATACATATATTACTCCCTCAGTTGTACAAGAGAAATGTTGTTTCATTTTGTGTTGATAGTCAAATTTATCTGTTATGAATTTCATTACTTTTACATAACTGCGTAGTGTACAAATTACACAGGGATGCATTCCAGGATTTGGTGATAGCTGTTTTGGAATGTGTATATAGTGACTCTGAACAAGTTGATCTCTTAGATTGGATGGTCTTCTGTATCCTGTATTTACTATATCACCAATTGCGTTGGCTATTGTTAAATCATTTTTTTAAATATGCCAATTAGAATTTATAATTTTTATTACGTCTGGTGTTTGGGAACAATAAGTGGTTATAAATCTTGGAGCTATATTTGATGTTCAATTGATGTAATAATTTGTTTTGATTGTAACAGATTTTGTCTCTCAGTCTTTAAAGCCGTGTATTCATCTTTTTTAATTTGTCTCTTACTATATCCTCTTTATAGTAATCGAGATGTTAGTGCTAAACTTTCCTGTTGGTATATTTGAACATTCAAGCAATTTTGTCTCAGTCTTATGAATTCACCTTGGGGTATAGCATTTAATGTTCCATTTATATGTGTTACAAACCAGTATTAAATAACAATAAATACATGTGAGCCAATTTTCTTTCAATACAAATTGACATTCTCACGAAATTACAATTGGCCAGTGATAACATGTGACACAATGATGCAGTTTAGAGAATGATGACCTTCAATCATGACCAATCATCTCTGTTTTAACCAACCAATGAGCTCTAAGGGGTGGGAATTATATACCGTGAAATACTGCAGCATTCGAGTTGCCCATCCCCCTCTGAAGATGCATTTGTGAAATGCACGCCAAGGGAGCCAGCCTATGGAGTTTATCTCCATTTTTTAATCTGCTTGTCTCTTGTTCTTAATTCATGATTACAAGTAGTAGTTAAGACAATATTAGTAAAATTCAGTTAATCTAGCTCCCGGGCTGAAGGAGTTTAGGTGTCAGTCTTGGAGTGTTCAGATTATTATTTAATCAAATACTTACCTATATTATTTATTCAGGACACAGTTAAATTAACGTATAATATAAAATCTATGACCGCACTCATTGGATTTTGTTATTAGCAAAGTGTTTTTTACATTGTGGTTTGAATGTATGATTTATTGAGTGTGTTGGAAAGCTATTAATTATATACTTATTTTATTGTAACCAATAAAAGTAATATTTTATCCTATGCTTACATAGCTACATTCTATTGAAATTACACAGGTGTAAACACCTTCTCAGTCAATACTTTTTTTACTTAGTTTAGGAAAGATGAATTTATAGTGCAGGAAATCAGCACAGGTGCATGAATTTCTCCACAAACATTCAAAAAAACATATGTTGGTGGTTTCAGTTGAGTAGAAAAGTCTGTGAGATCCAAGTCATTAAAATTCCTGTAAAGTAGCAGTTTTTTTTGGAACTTGTGAGGGTGCTGTAGTTAAAGTAAGAGAGAAAGTTAGTAGGTAGTGGTCAGATAGAGGAAAGGGAAAATTAGAGAACTTGGAAAGAGCGCAGAGATCGGTGAAGACCAAATTAATTGAGTTGCCTTCAAAGTGGGTTGGAGATGATGTCCACTCGGAGAGGCCAATAGAGGTTGTAGGGAAAAGAATCTTAGAAGCAGCAGGCATGTTAGGATTGTCAATAGGTATGTTGAAGTCCCCTTAGATGAGAGAAGGTACGCTGCAGAAGAGAAGTGTGCGAGCCAGGTTACAAACTGGTCAAGAAATTGTGATGCTGAGCAAGGAGATTGATAGAGAAAAGCAACATGGAGAGCTACAGGGGAGAATAGGTGGATAGCGGGAACTTCAAAAGATGAAGAAGAAAGGAAGGGGATGAAGGAATGTAGTAGAAGGTACAGTATGGAGAAAGAAGAATGCCCCCTCCTTGTCTGTCTCCTGGCCTGGGAGTGTGACTGAAGTGCAGGCCAGCATAGTTGTATTAGAGGTGGAGAGACAAGTTTAAGTGAGGTTAAGTGATCTTGAAATGAATAGGTCATGAATAGAGGTGAGCTCTTTGCATACAAGCGTGCATTCCAAAGGGCGCAAGAGAATTGCAGGGTGTTAACAGAAGTGCATTTAATGAGGTTTAAAGGATAGATAGATGATAGAAAGATAGATTGATTGATTGATGATAGATAGATAGATAGATAGATATATAGATAGATAGATAGATAGATAGATAGATAGATAGATAGATAGATAGATGGTAAATCCACTTTCCTGAAAAAAATCTTTAAAAACACATGGGTGATACATTTGAGCATATATAAGTCATTCATTGAAGAAACACCCACAGAATTTTCTAATGTGCAAGGTAAATTTATTTGAAATTTGCAATAAATTTAACTTGGGATCTTTTTTCATCAGTGCTTTATATATTTATATATATATATATATATATATATATATATATATTATATATATATATATATATATATATATATATATATATATATATATATTATATTAGTAAGAAGTAGATTATTTTTGCACTAAATCCTGTATATTGAAGTTTTTTTGTTGTTCATCAGAACTTCAGTCAGTAAAACTCACAGTGTGTTTACCGCTTCTCGTCCCTTAAAGTATCTCTGTCTTATCTTATAATTAACACCAATTAAAATTTTCGACCTTAGTTTTCTGCAACTTGGCCTGTATTCAGTCACAGCTAGCTCCTAATCACATCTCCATCTTTCTTACATAAAACACAAAACTTGCCAAAACCAATAACCACATGGAGTGAGAAGCTTAACTAAGCATTTATTTGGAAAATAGACTTGGAATCCTGATATAGGTAACACTCTGCATGCCAGGTGGAGGTGATAAAAGTAAGCATTCTAATATAAAGTATAATGTCTAAAGAGATATAAAATATAAAAAGGCAAAATAAAAATGCACTTATGTGTAAGGGCATTTTATTATTGCATTGATGCTTTGATATAACTATGCAATAGGGTTAACATAATTAAAGTTAACTCCTGAGTCCCAATTCACTACATGGACCTAGCTGAACATATGTAGTAAGTAGGGATGGGCGAATGTTTATAAAAATTCGAAATTTAAAACGAATTTTGATACATTCGTTCATTCGAATCGAATTTTGAATGTTTATATAACATTCTAACATTCTATTTTCGAATTTTCGTTTTCGAATTTTTCAATAAAATTCGAAAATATTTGTTCGAATAATAGAATGTTTAGCTATGTATTCATTCAATTTCGAAATTTTGTTGCAAACAAATGCACTCTCAGGTCTTCTTAGTAGTGAGTGAAAAAAACAAAATTATTGATGTTTCGGGGTTCACACAGACCCCTTCATCAGAATAAAGAAAAAGTCTTACATTACATTCTTAAATAGTGTGTCACAAAGTGTTACAAACAAATACAAATCACCTGTGTAAATCAATTAAGTTCCTATGTTCCACAGTGGAACGCACGCCATGTGTTCCACTGAAACCGGAAGTGTAGTTACTTCCGGTTTATCGGTGTCCTTCAATGCAGAAGTATATAGAAAAAATAATAGTGCTACAATCACTACTTGATACCTATTCTGGTACATCCACGTAGATTTATTTAATGGGACTATTCATTCCCTTCTGTGTAGTGTTGTACATCATTACAAAGGGATTGCTAATCGTAGTTGGAACGCATGTATATATATATATATATATATATATATATATATATAAAAAATACCTCAAGGTCTGGAACTGATTCCAGATCCGCTCTCAGAATCGCTATAGTGACATTGCATGCATGGGGCTATGGTTGCTGTAGTGTGGATCATATTTGCGGGACTATAAGGTCCTTTAACTTTACCAAAAAAATATGAAACATAATAATATGAAATTTAAGAGAGAAACAGAAAATGCACAGACTTGGAGATCAGGACAACAGTGGTTTATAACATTCATAAGTAATGAGGAGCTAATCTTTATTAGTCTTTGTTAACAATAACACAAATCAATTATAGAATAAAATAAATTTCCTTACCACAAGAATATAAAGATTATATGTATTATAATAATTACTTGCAGTAAAAAATATTCAAGTAAAAAGCAAACAGAAAGCCACAAGAACTATCACTATTTGCAGGAACTGATGCCGGCCCGCCTACAATAAATGTCCCCTGCATCTTTGGTTGAGGGGGGGAAAAACAACTGCACATGTGCAATTTGAGATAGCTAACTGAAAAATATTAAACATGCACTACTAAACTGTCAAACAAGGAAAAAAGCTAAATGGACAAGAAGAAATCTGTGGGTGAAGCTTGGTGGCCATTTTCAATTGCTAACTAACAATGATTATTTAAAATTTCTCATGTACTTCTTACAAGCTTAGAGATGTGGCACCTGTTATATTGTAAGATGCTTGTCTTGTATTTAACAATAAATAATAAAGAATGAGTATTGGGTCTAGACTGTCCCTTTAAAGCATAACGCAGGATATACCCCCGTACTCAGAGTACTACGGGTAATACACATCCCAGAAACACTACACAAGTATCTAGGGGGCAAAAAACAAATATAGACATTGTCACACAATATGTGACAAGCAGCAATTATATCATATTAGGACCGATTGTGCAATTTGAGAAACATCTCCGTAATATGATCGCAGGTATATATAAAGCACCATGGGAACATACAACATACAGAAAAAGGTAGCTGCTACACACACAACCAAGGGTTGTCAATAAATACAGCCCCTCAAAATAACCAGGCACAATAAAACACAAGCTCGAAAACCCACATAGGGTAGTGGGATATATAGTTTCTAACACCCTGCCAATTCTACACTCTGGGGCCCTAGTTATCAAGCCGTCTACTTTATCTGCCTTCGCCGGTCCAATACGCCCGCCTAAGTTCGCCTACCATCGCCGCCTCGGACCTGAAAAATTTTGCCCTAAGTTATCAATAAAGCTGTCAAAGCAGCACACCAAGTACGGGGCGATGAGCAGCGGACTGTGATAGTTATCACTCATCCGATCTCGCTGCTCTTCGGCTTTTTGACAGCTTTATTGCTAGCCTGTCACTAAGCACACCACACTAACTACACTGTTCTACCCCCCTATACCGGGCACCCCCGGAGCCCCCCGCAACTAAATAAAGTTATTAACCCCTAAACCGCTGCTCCTAGACCCCGCCACAACCTACATTATACCTAGTAACCCCTATCCTGCCCCCCAAACAGCCGCCCCCTATAATAAAGTTATTAACCCCCTATCCTGCGGATCCCGGACCTTGCCGCAACTAAATAAATGTATTAACCCCTAAACCGCCGCTCCCGGGCCCCGCCGCAACCCTACATTATACCTAGTAACCCCTATCCTGCCCCCCCATACTGCCGCCACCTATAATAAAGTTATTAACCCCCTATCCTGCGGATCCCGGACCTTGCTGCAACAAAATAAATAGTTTAACCCCTAAACCGCCGCTCCCGGACCCCGCCGCAACCTATATTAAATTTATTACCCCTATCCTGCCCCCCCTACACCGCTGCCACTGTAATAAAATTATTAACCCCTAAACCTGAACTTCAATCTGATTGGCTGATTCAATCAGCCAATCAGATTATCCCTACCTTAATTCCGATTGGCTGATAGAATCCTATCAGCCAATCGGAATTATCGGAATTGAAGGGACGACCATCTTGGATGACGTCCCTTAAAAGGAACCTTCATTCGTCGTTAGTCGTCAAGAAGAAGAGGATGGCTCTGCGTCGGCTCGTCTGAAGATGGCTCCGCTATGCTCCGGATGGATGAAGATTGAAGACGCCGCCCTGGATGAAGGACTTCTATTGGATGGAAGACCTCCTCAGCGCCGCTGGATGATGACTTCATCGGAATGGAAGACTTCTTCAGCGCCCCTTGGATGATGACTTCTGCCACTCCGGATCTCCTCTTCGGTTCCATCGGGTGGTCGGCTGGCTGAAGACGGCTCAAGGTAGGATGATCTTCAGGGGGGGTAGTGTTAGGTTTATTTAAGGGGGGTTGAGTTAGATTAGGGGTATGTGGGTGGTGGGTTTTAATGTTGGGGGGGGTTTGTATTTTTATTTTACAGGCAAAAGAGCTGTTTTTCTTTGGGGAATGCCCCGCAAAAGGCCCTTTTAAGGGCTGGTAAGGTAATAGAGCTGGTAACTTTTTAATGTAGAATAGGGTAGGGAATATTTTTATTTTGGGGGGGCTTTGTTATTTTATTAGGGGGCTTAGATTAGGTGTAAGTAGCTTAAAATTGTTGTAATATTTTTTAAATGTTTGTAACTTTTTTTTTTTTGTAACTTAGCTTTTTTATTTTTTGTACTTTAGTTAGTTTATTTTAATTTAATAGTAGTTAATTGTAGGCAATTTATTTAATTAATGTAATGATAGTGTAGTGTTAGGTTTAATTGTAACTTAGGTTAGGATTTATTTTACAGGTAATTTTGTATTTCCTTTAGCTAGGTAGTTATTAAATAGTTAATAACTATTTAATAACTATTCTAAATAGCTAAAATCAATACAAAGTTACCTGTAAAATAAATATAAATCCTAAAATAGCTACAATGAAATTATTAATATATTGTAGCTATCTTAGGGTATATTTTACAGGTAAGTATTTAGTTTTAAATAGGAATAATTTATTAAGTATAGTGTAGTGTTAGGTGTAATTGTAACTTAGGTTAGTTTTTATTTTACAGGTAAATTTCTCTTTATTTTAAATAGGTAGCTATTAAATAGTTAATAACTATTTAATAGCTATTGTACCTGGTTAAAATAAATTGAAAGTTGCCTGTAAAATAAAAATAAATCCTAAGATAGATACAATATAATTATTATTTATATTGTAGCTATATTAGGGTTTATTTTAAAGGTAAGTATTTATTTTTAAATAGGAATAATTTAGTTAATAAGAGAAATATTATTTAGATTTATTTAATTAATATTTAAGTTAGGGGGGTGTTTGGGTTAGTGTTAGACTTAGGTTTAAGGGTTAATAATTTTATTACAGTGGCGGCGGAGGGTGTAGGGGGTGCAGGATAGGGGTTAATAAATTTATTATAGGTGGCGACGGTTTACGGGGGGGGCAGGATAGGGGTTAATAATTTTATTATAGTGGCGGCAGTGTAGCGGGGGGCAGGATAGGGGTTAATAGGTATAATGTAGGTGGCGGCGGGGTCCGGGAGCGGCGGTTTAGGGGTTAATGCATATATATAGTTGCGGCGGGTACCGGGGTGTGGCGGTTTAGGGTTAACATATTTAGTATAGTTTGCTGTGGGCTCCGGGAGCGGCCGGTTTAGGGGGTACAACACTTTATTTAGTTGTGGCGGTATGTAGGGGGGGGGGCAGATTACGGGTGTTTAGACTCGGGGTACATGTTAGGGTGTTAGGAGTAGAAAACTACCATAGGAATCAATGGGATGTCTGGCAGCAGCGAACCATGAACTTTCGCTATGGTCAGACTTCCATTGATTCCTATGGGATCCGCCGCCTCGCAGGGCGGCGGTTTGAAAATCAGGTACGCTGGGCCCGGAAAAGTGCCGAGCATACCTGCTAGTTTTTTGATAACTAGCAAAAGTAGTCAGATTGTGCCGCACCTTGTGTGCGGAACATCTGTAGTGACCGTAAGCATCGATCTGTGTCGGACTGAGTCCGGCGGATCTGAAGCTTACGTCACAAAATTCTACTTTTGCCGGTGTCTAGGGCTGATAACCTAAGGCGAATCAACCTTGCCACAAATACGTTGCGTAATTCCAGCGTATTTGAGGTTGACGGCTTGATAACTAGGCCCCAATATATGTAAACCATTGCAAGAGAGACCTACTAGTCCCAACCAAGCGCACAGATCGGACACTCAATATGGGCCTTTAAAAGCTCTGTTTGTTCATTTTTTTGTTTGTCAGAGGAAGGGAATGTGTTTGGTTCCAAAACGTCACAAGGAATAAAAACTTGTTTGTTTATTTTTTTTGCAAACCTAGTAGTGTGGTAATTGTTTGAAAAGGGAAAGCAGCCCGAGGTCCACTGGAACAATCATAAGAGGACCCTATTGTGGGAAGCTGTGCTAATTATCTTTACTTTATATGTATTTGGTGCATCCAGTTTAAGACTTTTTGGGCTTTGGCTTGTTTATAATGTCTAAATATGTGTTTTTAATAGAAATACTTAAAATTCCTATCGCCTAGATTTAGAGTTTTGCAGCCAAAAGGGGTGCGTTAGCTATGCATGCTTTTTTCTGGCTGCACCTTTTAAATACCGCTGGTATTTAGAGTTCACAGAATGGCTGCGTTAGGCTCCAAAAAAGGAGCGTATAGCATATTTACCGCAACTTCAACTCTCAATACCAGCGGTGCTTATGGACGCGGCCAGCTTCAAAAACGTGCTCGTGCACGATTCCCCCATAGAAAACAATGGGGCTGTTTGAGCTGAAAAAAAAACTAACACCTGCAAAAAAGCCGCGTTCAGCTCCTAACGCAGCCCCATTGCTTTCTATGGGGAAACACTTCCTACGTCTGCATCTTACACCCTAACATGTACCCCGAGTCTAAACACCCCTAACCATACACTTATTAACCCTTAATCTGCCGCCCCCGCTATCGCTGACCACTGCATATTATATTTAACCCCTAATCTGCCGCTCCGTACACCCCCGCCACCTACATTATACCTATGTACCCCTAATCTGCTGCGCCTAACACCGCCGACCCCTATATTATATTTATTAACCCCTAATCTGCCCCCCTGAACGTCGCCACCAGCTACCTACAATAATTAACCCCTAATCTGCCGACCGCAAAGCGCCGCTACCTACGTTATCCTTATGTACCCCTAATCTGCTGCCCCTAAACCCTAATCTGCCGAGCGGACCGCACCGCTACTATAATAAAGTTATTAACCCCTAATCCGCCTCACTCCCGCCTCAATAACCCTATAATAAATAGTATTAACCCCTAATCTGCCCTCCCTAACATCACCGACACCTAACTTCAATTATTAACCCCTAATCTGCCGACCGAATCTTGCCGCTACTGTAATAAATGGATTAACCCCTAAAGCTAAGTCTAACCCTAACACTAACACCCCCCTAAATTGAATATAATTTAAATCTAACAAAATAAATTAACTCTTATTAAATAAATTATTCCTATTTAAAGCTAAATACTTACCTGTAAAATAAACCCTAATATAGCTACAATATAAATTATAATTATATTATAGCAATTTTAAGATTTATATTTATTTTACAGGTAACTTTGTATTTATTTTAACCAGGTACAATAGCTATTAAATAGTTAAGAACTATTTAATAGCTAAAATAGTTAAAATAATTACAAAATTACCTGTAAAATAAATCCTAACCTAAGTTACAATTAAACATAACACTACACTATCAATAAATTATTTAAATACAATACCTACAAATAACTACAATTAAATAAACTAACTAAAGTACAAAAAATAAAAAAGAACTAAGTTACAAAAAAAAATTTTTTTACAAACATTATAAAAAGATTACAACAATTTTAATCTAATTACACCTACTCTAAGCCCCCTAATAAAATAACAAAGCCCCCCAAAATAAAAAAATGCCCTACCCTATTCTAAATTAATAAAGTTCAAAGCTCTTTTACCTTACCAGCCCTGAACAGGGCCCTTTGCGGGGCATGCCCCAAAGAATTCAGCTCTTTTGCATACAAATACAATACCCCCCAACATTACAACCCACCACCCACATACCCCTAATCTAACCCAAACCCCCCTTAAATAAACCTAACACTAAGCCCCTGAAGATCTTCCTACCTTATCTTCACCATACCAGGTTCACCGATCCGTCCTCGGAAGTCTTGATCCAAGCCTCGGAAGTGTTGATCCAAGCCCAAGCGGGGGGCTGAAGAGTGACGTCCATCCTCGGGCTGAAGTCTGGATCCAAGCGGCGGCTGAAGAACTCCATCATCGGGCTGAAGTCGGAAGTCCATCATCGGGATGAAGTCTTCTATCAAGCCGCATCTTCAATCTTCTTTCTTCTGGAGCGGAGCCATCTTCTTTCCAACCGACGCGGATCCAACCTCTTCAACCGACGCCTACTCGCCGAATGACGGTTCCTTTAAATGACGTCATCCAAGATGTCGTCCCTCGAATTCCGATTGGCTGATAGGATTCTATCAGCCAATCGGAATTAAGGTAGGAATATTCTGATTGGCTGATGGAATCAGCCAATCAGAATCAAGTTCAATCCGATTGGCTGATCCAATCAGCCAATCAGATTGAGCTCGTATTCTATTGGCTGATCGGAACAGCCAATAGAATGCGAGCTCAATCTGATTGGCTGATTGGATCAGCCAATTGGATTGAACTTGATTCTGATTGGCTGATTCCATCAGCCAATCAGAATATTCCTACCTTAATTCCGATTGGCTGATAGAATCCTATCAGCCAATCGGAATTCGAGGGACGCCATCTTGGATGATCATTGGATGATCATTTAAAGGAACCATCATTCGGCGAGTAGGCGTCGGTTGAAGAGGTTGGATCCGCGTCAGTTGGAAAGAAGATGGCTCCGCTCCAGAAGAAAGAAGATTGAAGATGCGGCTTGATAGAAGACTTCATCCCGATGATGGACTTCCGACTTCAGCCCGATGATGGAGTTCTTCAGCCGCCGATTGGATCCAGACTTCAGCCCGAGGATGGACGTCACTCTTCAGCCCCCCGCTTGGGCT
>NW_026512205.1:0-40000 GCF_027579735.1 Bombina bombina
TCTTCCCTGTTTGTCGTTTATTCTGGTCAGAGGAGAGGTCAAAAAGCTTCGGCTACCTCTCTCTCCTTTTGGCTTCGTAGCATAATACGGTTAGCCTATGAGACTGCTGGACAGCAGCCTCCTGAAAGAATTACAGCACATTCTACTAGAGCTGTGGCTTCCACTTGGGCCTTTAAGAATGAGGCTTCTGTTGAACAGATTTGCAAGGCTGCAACTTGGTCTTCTCTTCATACTTTTTCCAAATTTTACAAATTTGACACTTTTGCTTCTTCGGAGGCTGTTTTTGGGAGAAAGGTTCTTCAGGCAGTGGTTCCTTCCGTATAAAGAGCCTGCCTGTCCCTCCCGTCATCCGCGTACTTTAGCTTTGGTATTGGTATCCCATAAGTAATGGATGATCCGTGGACTGGATACACATAACAAGAGAAAACATAATTTATGCTTACCTGATAAATTTATTTCTCTTGTAGTGTATCCAGTCCACGGCCCGCCCTGTCACTTTAAGGCAGGTAATTTTTCCATTAAACTACAGTCACCACTGTACCCTATGGTTTTCCTTTCTCTGCATGTTTTCGGTCGAATGACTGGTAATGGCAGTTAGGGGAGGAGCTATATAGCAGCTCTGCTGGGTGAATCCTCTTGCACTTCCTGTTGGGGAGGAGTTAATATCCCATAAGTAATGGATGATCCGTGGACTGGATACACTACAAGAGAAATAAATTTATCAGGTAAGCATAAATTATGTTTTCTGACACCATAAAGGACTCATGGCAGTCGGTCCCTAAGGTGGAGGGAGCTATTTCTACTCTGGCTAAGCGTACAACTATACCTATTGAAGACAGTTGTGCTTTCATTGATCCTCTGGATAAAAAGTTAGAGGGTCTCCTAAAGAAAATTTTTGTTCATCAGGGTTTTCTTCTTCAACCTATAGCGTGCATTGTTCCGGTAACAACTGCAGCTGCTTTTTGGTTTGAGGCTCTAGAAGAGGCTCTTCAGATGGAGACCCCACTAGATGATATTTTGGACAGAATTAAGGCCCTTAAGTTGGCTAATTCTTTTATTACAGACTCCGCTTTTCATCTTGCTAAGTTAGCGGCAAAGAATTCAGGTTTTGCCATTTTAGCGCAAAGAGCGTAATGGCTTAAGTCCTGGTCAGCTGATGTGTCGTCTAAATCTAAGCTTTTGACCATCCCTTTCAAAGGTAAGACCCTATTCGGGCCTGCACTGAAAGAGATCACTGAAAGAGGTCATGCCCTCCCTCAAGATGAGTCAAATAAGACCAGGACCAAACAAAATAATTTTCGTTCCTTTCGAAACTTCAAGGGTGGTCCCGCTTCCTCTTCCCCTGCTGCAAAGCAAGAGGGGAACTTTGCTCAATCCAAGCCAACCTGGAGACCTAACCAGGCTTGGAACAAGGCTAAACAGGCCAAAATGCCTGCTACTGCAACTAAGACAGCATGGAGGGGTAGCCCCCGATCCGGGACCAGATCAAGTAGGGGGCAGACTTCTCTCTTTGCTCAGGCCTCGGCAAGAGACGTTCAGGACTCCTGGGCCGTAGAAATTGTAACCCAGGGTATCTCCTAGATTTCAAAGATTCTCCTCCAAGGGGGAGGTTCCATCTTTCTCAATTGTCTGTAAACCAAACAAAAAGAGAGGCGTTCTTACGCTCTTTAGAAGACCTTTTTACCATGGGAGTGATCTGCCCAGTTCCGAAAACAGAACAGGGGCAAGGTTTCTACTCCAATCTGTTTGTTCCCAAAAATGAGGGAACCTTCAGACCTATTCTAGATCTCAAGATCCTAAACCAATTCCTAAGCGTTCCATCCTTCAAGATGGAGAACATTCGGACTATTTTACCAATGATCCAGGAGGGTCAATATATGACTACCGTGGATCTAAAGGATGCGTATCTACACATTCCTATCCACAAAGATCATCACCAGTCCCTCAGGTTTGCCTTTCTGGACAGGCATTACCAGTTGGTGGCTCTTCCCTTCGGGTTGGCCACGGCGCCAAGAATCTTCACAAAGGTGCTAGGGTCCCTTCTGGCGGTCCTAAGGCCGAGGGGCATAGCAGTGGCGCCTTATCTAGACAACATCTTAATTCAAGTGTCGACTTTCCAACTTGCCAAGTCTCACACAGACTTAGTGTTGGCTTTTTTAAGATCTCATGGGTGGAAGGTGAACGTGAAAGAGTTCTCTTATTCCTCTCACAAGAGTTCCATTCCTGGGAACTCTGGTAGATTCGGTGGACATGAAAATATTTCTGACGGTCAGGAAATCAAAGATTTTAACCACCTGCTGAGTTCTTCATTCCATTCCTCGGCCGTCAGTGGCTCAGTGTATGGAGGTAATCGGACTTATGGTAGCGGCAATGGACATAGTTCCGTTTGCTCGCTTGCATCTCAGACCACTGCAATATGCATGCTCAAACAGTGGAATGGGGATTATGCAGATTTATCTCCTCAGATAAATCTGGATCAAGAGACCAGAGACTCTCTCTTCTTTGGTGATTGTCACAGGATCACCTGTCCAGGGGAATGTGTTTCCGCAGGCCAGCGTGGGTTATTGTGACGACGGACGCCAGCCTACTGGGCTGGGGTGCAGTCTGGAATTCCCTGAAAGCACAGGGTTTGTGAACTCAGGAGGAGGCCCTCCTACCGATTAAATATTCTGGAATTAAGAGCGATATTCAATGCTCTTCAGGCGTGGCCTCAGCTGGCTTCGGCCGGATTCATCCGGTTTCAGTCAGACAACATCACGACTGTAGCTTATATCAATCATCAGGGGGGAACAAGGAGTTCCTTGACGATGATAGAAGTTTCCAGGATAATCTGATGGGCAGAGACTCACTCGGTGATCTATATCCCAGGGGTGGAAAACTGGGAGGCAGATTTTCTAAGTCGTCAGACTTTTCATCCGGGGGAGTGGGAGCTCCATCCGGAGGTTTTTGCTCAACTGGTTCAGCTATGGGGCACACCAGAATTGGATCTGATGGCCTCTCGTCAGAACGCCAAACTTCCTCGTTACGGATCCAGGTCAAGGGATCCTCAGGCAGTACTGATAGATGCTCTAGCAATACCCTGGTCGTTCAACCTGGCTTATGTGTTTCCACCATTCCTTCTCCTTCCGCGTCTGATTGCCAGAATCAAACAGGAGAGAGCTTCAGTGATTTTGATAGCGCCTGCGTGGCCACACAGGACTTGGTATGCAGACCTGGTGGACATGTCATCTCTGCCACCATGGACTCTGCCACTGAGACGGGACCTTTTGATTCAAGGTCCATTCAAGCATCCAAATCTAATTTCTCTGCAACTGACTGCTTGGAGATTGAACGCTTGATTTTATCAAAGCGGGGTTTCTCTGAGTCGGTCATAGA
Source organism: Bombina bombina (assembly GCF_027579735.1). NCBI lineage: Eukaryota > Metazoa > Chordata > Amphibia > Anura > Bombinatoridae > Bombina > Bombina bombina. The sequence continues at coordinate 3,376 of NW_026512205.1, forward strand.
TACCTTGATTCAGGCTTGAAAGCCTGTCACCAGGCAGATCTATCATAATATATGGCGTAAATATCTTTTTTGGTGTGAATCCAAAGGCTACTCATAGAGTAAGATCAGGATTCCTAGGATTTTGTCTTTTCTCCAAGAAGCATTGGAGGAAGGATTGTCTGCTAGTTCCTTAAAGGGACAGATCTGCTCTGTCTATTCTGTTGCACAAGCGTCTGGCAGATGTCCCAGACGTTCAGGCTTTTTGTCAGGCTTTAGTTAGAATTAAGCCTGTGTTTAAACCTGTTGTTCCGCCATGGAGTCTAAATTTAGTTCTTAAAGTTCTTTAGGGGGTTCCGTTTGAACCCATGCATTTCATAGATATTAAGTTTTTATCTTGGAAAGTTTTGTTTCTAGTTGCTATCTCTTCAGCTCGAAGAGTTTCTGAACTATCTGCATTACAATGTGACTCGCCTTATCTTGTTTTCCATGCTGATAAGGAGGTTTTGCGTACCAAACCTGGGTTCCTCCCTAAGGTTTTTTCTAACAGAAATATCAATCAGGAAATTGTTCCTTCTCTGTGTCCTAATCCTTCTTCTAAAGGGGACCGTTTGTTGCACAACTTGGACGTGGTTCGTGCCTTGACGTTTTATTTGCAGGCAACCAAAGATTTTCGCCAATCATCATCTTTGCTTGTTGTCTATGCTGGAAAGCGTAGAGGTCAAAAGGCTACGGCTACCTCTCTTTCCTTTTGACTGAAAAGCATAATCCGTTTGGCCTATGAGACTGCTGGACAGCAGCCTCCTGAAAGAATTACAACTCACTCCACTAGAGCAGTGGCTTCCACATGGGCTTTTAAAAATGATGCTTCTGTTGAACAGATTTGTAAGGCTGCGACTTGGTCTTCGCTTCATACCTTTTCCAAATTTTCCAAATTTGATACTTTTGCTTCTTCTGAGGCTATTTTTGGGAGAGAGGTTTTGCAAGCAGTGGTGCCTTCCGTTTAGGTTCCTGTCTTGTCTTTCCCTTCATCTGTGTCCTAAAGCTTTGGTATTGGTATCCCACAAGTTAAGATGAATCCATGGACTCGGTACATCGCAAAAGGAAAGAAATTTATCAGGTAAGCATAAATTCTGTTTTTTCTCTTATAGGCGCAGTACCGTTTTTTTTTTTTTTTGTTTTTTTTTTCATTAAATAAATTGTTTCTCCAACATAGGTGTGTCCGGTCCACGGCGTCATCCTTACTTGTGGGATATTCTCTTCCCCAACAGGAAATGGCAAAGAGCCCAGCAAAGCTGGTCACATGATCCCTCCTAGGCTCCGCCTACCCCAGTCATTCTCTTTGCCGTTGTACAGGCAACATCTCCACGGAGATGGCTTAGAGTTTTTTAGTGTTTAACTGTAGTTTTTATTATTCAATCAAGAGTTTGTTATTTTAAAATAGTGCTGGTATGTACTATTTACTCAGAAACAGAAAAGAGATGAAGATTTCTGTTTGTATGAGGAAAATGATTTTAGCACCGTAACTAAAATCCATGGCTGTTCCACACAGGACTGTTGAGAGCAATTAACTTCAGTTGGGGGAACAGTGTGCAGTCTCTTGCTGCTTGAGGTATGACACATTCTAACAAGACGATGTAATGCTGGAAGCTGTCATTTTTCCCTATGGGATCCGGTAAGCCATTTTTATTACGATGGTAAATAAGGGCTTCACAAGGGCTTATTAAGATTGTAGACTTTTCTGGGCTAAATCGATTCAATTTTAAAACATATTTAGCCTTGAGGAATCATTTTATCTGGGTATATTGATATTATAATATCGGCAGGCACTGTATTAGACACCTTATTTCTCTGGGGCTTTCCCAAAGCATAAGCAGAGCCTCATTTTCGCGCCGGTGTGGCGCACTTGTTTTTGAGAGGCATGGCATGCAGTCGCATGTGAGAGGAGCTCTGATACTTAGAAAAGACTTTCTGAAGGCGTCATTTGGTATCGTATTCCCCTTTGGGTTTGGTTGGGTCTCAGCAAAGCAGATACCAGGGACTGTAAAGGGGTTAAAGTGTTAAAACGGCTCCGGTTCCGTTATTTTAAGGGTTAAAGCTTCCAAATTTTAAGGCTTTAAGACACTGTGGTGAAAATTTGGTGAATTTTGTACAATTCCTTCATGTTTTTTCGCAATTGTAGTAATAAAGTGTGTTCAGTTTAAAATTTAAAGTGACAGTAACGGTTTTATTTTAAAACGTTTTTTGTACTTTATTATCAAGTTTATGCCTGTTTAACATGTCTGAACTACCAGATAGACTGTGTTCTGAATGTGGGGAAGCCAGAATTCCTGTTCATTTAAATAAATGTGATTTATGTGATAATGACAATGATGCCCAAGATGATTCCTCAAGTGAGGGGAGTAAGCATGGTACTGCATCATTCCCTCCTTCGTCTACACGAGTCTTGCCCACTCAGGAGGCCCCTAGTACATCTAGCGCGCCAATTCTCCTTACTATGCAACAATTAACGGCTGTAATGGATAATTCTGTCAAAAACATTTTAGCCAAAATGAACCCTTGTCAGCGTAAGCGTGGCTGCTCTGTTTTAGTTACTGAAGAGCATGACGACGCTGATATTAATATCTCTGAAGGGCCCCTAACCCAATCTGAGGGGGCCAGGGAGGTTTTGTCTGAGGGAGAAATTACTGATTCAGGGAACATTTCTCAACAGGCTGAACCTGATGTAATTGCATTTAAATTTAAGTTGGAACATCTCCGCATTCTGCTTAAGGAGGTATTATCCACTCTGGATGATTGTGAAAAGTTGGTCATCCCAGAGAAACTATGTAAAATGGACAAGTTCCTAGAGGTGCCGGAGCTCCCAGAAACTTTTCCTATACCCAAGCGGGTGGCGGACATTGTTAATAAAGAATGGGAAAGGCCCGGTATTCCTTTCGTCCCTCCCCCCATATTTAAAAAATTGTTTCCTATGGTCGACCCCAGAAAGGACTTATGGCAGACAGTCCCCAAGGTCGAGGGAGCGGTTTCTACTTTAAACAAACGCACCACTATACCCATAGAGGATAGTTGTGCTTTCAAAGATCCTATGGATAAAAAATTAGAAGGTTTGCTTAAAAAGATGTTTGTTCAGCAGGGTTACCTTCTACAACCAATTTCATGCATTGTCCCTGTCACTACAGCCGCATGTTTCTGGTTTGATGAGCTGATAAAGGCGCTCGATAGTGATTCTCCTCCTTATGAGGAGATTATGGACAGAATCAATGCTCTCAAATTGGCTAATTCTTTCACCCTAGACGCCACTTTGCAATTGGCTAGGTTAGCGGCTAAGAATTCTGGGTTTGCTATTGTGGCGCGCAGAGCGCTTTGGTTGAAATCTTGGTCGGCTGATGCGTCTTCCAAGAACAAGCTACTAAACATTCCTTTCAAGGGGAAAACGCTGTTTGGCCCTGACTTGAAAGAGATTATCTCGGATATCACTGGGGGTAAGGGCCACGCCCTTCCTCAGGATCGGCCTTTCAAGGCGAAAAATAGACCTAATTTTCGTCCCTTTCGTAAAAACGGACCAGCCCAAAGTGCTACGTCCTCTAAGCAAGAGGGTAATACTTCTCAAGCCAAGCCAGCTTGGAGACCAATGCAAGGCTGGAACAAGGGAAAGCAGGCCAAGAAGCCTGCCACTGCTACCAAGACAGCATGAAATATTGGCCCCCGATCCGGGACCGGATCTGGTGGGGGGCAGACTCTCTCTCTTCGCTCAGGCTTGGGCAAGAGATGTTCTGGATCCTTGGGCGCTAGAAATAGTCTCCCAGGGTTATCTTCTGGAATTCAAGGGACTTCCCCCAAGGGGGAGGTTCCACAGGTCTCAGTTGTCTTCAGACCACATAAAAAGACAGGCGTTCTTACATTGTGTAGAAGACCTGTTAAAAATGGGAGTGATTCATCCTGTTCCATTAAAAGAACAAGGGATGGGGTTCTACTCCAATCTGTTCATAGTTCCCAAAAAAGAGGGAACGTTCAGACCAATCTTAGATCTCAAGATCTTAAACAAGTTTCTCAAGGTTCCATCTTTCAAGATGGAAACCATTCGAACTATTCTTCCTTCCATCCAGGAGGGTCAATTCATGACCACGGTGGATTTAAAGGATGCGTATCTACATATTCCTATCCACAAGGAACATCATCGGTTCCTAAGGTTCGCATTCCTGGACAAACATTACCAGTTCGTGGCGCTTCCTTTCGGATTAGCCACTGCTCCAAGGATTTTCACAAAGGTACTAGGGTCCCTTCTAGCGGTGCTAAGACCAAGGGGCATTGCAGTAGTACCTTACCTGGACGACATTCTGATTCAAGCGTCGTCCCTTCCTCAAGCAAAGGCTCACACGGACATTGTCCTGGCCTTTCTCAGATCTCACGGCTGGAAAGTGAACGTGGAAAAGAGTTCTCTATCCCCGTCAACAAGGGTTCCCTTCTTGGGAACAATTATAGACTCCTTAGAAATGAGGATCTTTCTAACAGAGGCCAGAAAAACAAAACTTCTAGACTCTTGTCGGATACTTCATTCCGTTCCTCTTCCTTCCATAGCTCAGTGCATGGAAGTGATCGGGTTGATGGTAGCGGCGATGGACATAGTTCCTTTTGCGCGCATTCATCTAAGACCATTACAACTGTGCATGCTCAGTCAGTGGAATGGGGACTATACAGACTTGTCTCCGAAGATACAAGTAAATCAGAGGACCAGAGACTCACTCCGTTGGTGGCTGTCCCTGGACAATCTGTCTCAAGGGATGACGTTCCGCAGACCAGAGTGGGTCATTGTCACGACCGACGCCAGTCTGATGGGCTGGGGCGCGGTCTGGGGATCCCTGAAAGCTCAGGGTCTTTGGTCTCGGGAAGAATCTCTTCTACCGATAAATATTCTGGAACTGAGAGCGATATTCAATGCTCTCAAGGCCTGGCCTCGACTAGCGAGGACCAAGTTCATACGGTTTCAATCAGACAACATGACAACTGTTGCGTACATCACCCATCAGGGGGGAACAAGGAGTTCCCTAGCGATGGAAGAAGTGACCAAAATCATTCTATGGGCGGAGTCTCACTCCTGCCACCTGTCTGCTATCCACATCCCAGGAGTGGAAAATTGGGAAGCGGATTTTCTGAGTCGTCAGACATTGCATCCGGGGGAGTGGGAACTCCATCCGGAAATCTTTGCCCAAGTCACTCACCCGTGGGGCATTCCAGACATGGATCTGATGGCCTCTCGTCAGAACTTCAAAGTTCCTTGCTACGGGGCCAGATCCAGGGATCCCAAGGCGGCTCTAGTGGATGCACTAGTAGCACCTTGGACCTTCAAACTAGCTTATGTGTTCCCGCCATTTCCTCTCATCCCCAGGCTGGTAGCCAGGATCAATCAGGAGAGGGCGTCGGTGATCTTGATAGCTCCTGCGTGGCCACGCAGGACTTGGTATGCAGATCTGGTGAATATGTCATCGGCTCCACCTTGGAAGCTACCTTTGAGACGAGACCTTCTTGTTCAGGGTCCGTTCGAACATCCGAATCTGGTTTCACTCCAGCTGACTGCTTGGAGATTGAACGCTTGATTTTATCGAAGCGAGGATTCTCAGATTCTGTTATCGATACTCTTGTTCAGGCCAGAAAGCCTGTAACTAGAAAGATTTACCACAAAATTTGGAAAAAATATATCTGTTGGTGTGAATCTAAAGGATTCCCTTGGGACAAGGTTAAGATTCCTAGGATTCTATCCTTCCTTCAAGAAGGATTGGAAAAAGGATTATCTGCAAGTTCCCTGAAGGGACAGATTTCTGCCTTGTCGGTATTACTTCACAAAAAGCTGGCAGCTGTGCCAGATGTTCAAGCCTTTGTTCAGGCTCTGGTTAGAATCAAGCCTGTTTACAAACCTTTGACTCCTCCTTGGAGTCTCAATTTAGTTCTTTCAGTTCTTCAGGGGGTTCCGTTTGAACCCTTACATTCCGTTGATATTAAGTTATTATCTTGGAAAGTTTTGTTTTTAGTTGCGATTTCTTCTGCTAGAAGAGTCTCAGAATTATCTGCTCTGCAGTGTTCTCCTCCTTATCTGGTGTTCCATGCAGATAAGGTGGTTTTACGTACTAAACCTGGTTTTCTTCCAAAAGTTGTTTCTAACAAAAACATTAACCAGGAGATTATCGTACCTTCTCTGTGTCCAAAACCAGTTTCAAAGAAGGAACGTTTGTTGCACAATTTGGATGTTGTTCGCGCTCTAAAATTCTATTTAGATGCTACAAAGGATTTTAGACAAACATCTTCCTTGTTTGTTGTTTATTCAGGTAAAAGGAGAGGTCAAAAAGCAACTTCTACCTCTCTCTCTTTTTGGATTAAAAGCATCATCAGATTGGCTTACGAGACTGCCGGACGGCAGCCTCCCGAAAGAATCACAGCTCATTCCACTAGGGCTGTGGCTTCCACATGGGCCTTCAAGAACGAGGCTTCTGTTGATCAGATATGTAGGGCAGCGACTTGGTCTTCACTGCACACTTTTACCAAATTTTACAAGTTTGATACTTTTGCTTCTTCTGAGGCTATTTTTGGGAGAAAGGTTTTGCAAGCCGTGGTGCCTTCCATTTAGGTGACCTGATTTGCTCCCTCCCTTCATCCGTGTCCTAAAGCTTTGGTATTGGTTCCCACAAGTAAGGATGACGCCGTGGACCGGACACACCTATGTTGGAGAAAACAGAATTTATGTTTACCTGATAAATTACTTTCTCCAACGGTGTGTCCGGTCCACGGCCCGCCCTGGTTTTTTAATCAGGTCTGATAATTTATTTTCTTTAACTACAGTCACCACGGTACCATATGGTTTCTCCTATGCAAATATTCCTCCTTAACGTCGGTCGAATGACTGGGGTAGGCGGAGCCTAGGAGGGATCATGTGACCAGCTTTGCTGGGCTCTTTGCCATTTCCTGTTGGGGAAGAGAATATCCCACAAGTAAGGATGACGCCGTGGACCGGACACACCGTTGGAGAAAGAAATTTATCAGGTAAACATAAATTCTGTTTTTCAAGTCTTTTTGTGGTCATTACTAGCCTGTTCAACATGTCTGACATTGAGGAAAGTCAATGCTCTATGTGTTTGGAAGCCATGGTGGAACCCCCACTTAAAATGTGTCCCTCATGTACGGAAAGGGCCTTACATTGCAAGGAACATATTTTTGCTGATAAAAGTATGTCTCAGGATGATTCTCAGTCTGAAGAGAATCAGGTTATGCCATCTAATTCTCCCCAAGTGTCACAACCTTTAACGCCCGCTCAAGCGACGCCAAGTATTTCTAGTGCGTCTAATTCTTATACCCTGCAGGATATGGCGGCAGTAATGTCTACTACCCTTACAGAGGTATTGTCTAAACTGCCAGGTTTACAGGGTAAGCGCAGTAGGTCAGGTATTAGAGTAAATGCTGAGCCCTCTGACGCTTTATTGGCCATCTCCGATGTACCCTCATAGTGTTCTGAATTGGGGGTGGGGGATTTACTGTCTGAGGGAGAGCTTTCAGATTCAGTAAAGATGTTCCCTCTAACAGACTCAGATGTGACGGCCTTTAAATTTAAGTTTGAACACCTCCGCTTGTTACTCCGGGAGGTTTTAGTTGCTCTGGATGATTGTGACCCTATTGTAATTCCACCAGAGAAATTGTGTAAAATGGATAAATATCTAGAGGTCCCTTCTTACACTGTTTTTCCAGTCCCTAGAAGGATTTCTGACATTGTTACTAAGGAATGGGATAGACCAGGCATTCCGTTCTCTCCCCCTCCAACTTTTAAGAAAATGTTTCCCATATCTGACACCATTAGGGATTCGTGGCAGACGGTCCCTAAGGTGGAGGGAGCTATTTCTACCCTGGTTAAGCGTACAACTATACCTATTGAGGACAGTTGTGCTTTCAAAGATCCTATGGATAAAAAAATTAGAGGGTCTGCTAAAGAAAATGTTTATTCATCAGGGTTTTCTTCTACAAACTATAGCGTGCATTGTTCCAGTAACTACTGCAGTAGTTCTTTGGTTTGAGGCCCTAGAGGAGTCTCTTAAGGTTGAGACCCCATTAGATGATATTTTGGATAGAATTAAGGCTCTCAAGCTAGCTAATTCTTTTATTACAGATGCCGCTTTTCACATGGCTAAATTAGCGGCAAAGAATGCAGGCTTTGCCATTTTAGCGCGTTATGGCTTACGTCTTGGTATGCTGATGTGTCATCAAATTCTAAGCTGTTAGCTATTCCTTTCAAGGGTAAGACCCTATTCGGGCCTGAACTGAAGGAGATAATTTCCGACATTACTGGAGGTAAAGGCCATGCCCTTCCTCAGGACAAGACAATTAAAATGAGGGCCAAACTAAATTAATTTTCGTTCCTTTCGAAACTTTAAAGGTGGACCCTCTACTTCCTCCTCCGCCACAAAGCAGGAGGGGAATTTTGCACAATCCAAGTCAGTCTGGAGACCTAACCAGACCTGGAATAAAGGTAAACAGGCCAAGAAGCCCGCTGCTGCTACCAAGAGAGCATGAAGGGGCAGCCCCCGATCCGGGACCGGATCTAGTAGGGGGCAGACTTTCTCTCTTCGCTCAGGCTTGGGCAAGGGACGTTCAAGATCCCTGGGCATTAGAAATCGTGACCCAGGGGTATCGACTAGAATTCAAGGATTTTCTCCCAAGAGGGAGATTTCATCTTTCATGTTTGTCTGTAGACCAGGCAAAAAGAGAGGCGTTGTTACGCTGTGTAAAAGACCTATATACCATGGGTGTAATCTGTCCAGTTCCAAAACTAATGAAACAAAAAAGAAAGGGCGCCTCCTAGTGTAGCCAGTATATATAAGGATAAATAGAATGAGATATAGATTTTGTACTCACATGTAGTGAAGGCAAAGATAATGCCTAGATGAGCAGTCTGGAAACTTATCAGTGTCCCAGTTGACTGTGCATAAGAATGCTAGGGCAGCTCCTCTTAGTAGATTTCCAAAATCATCTGAAAAGTAAAAAGATATACAGAGGGCGACTCCTAGTGTGGAATTAGTAAGCAGAGTGTGAACCCACCAGCTTTACCCTTCAGAGATATACTCACAAAGTATAGAGCACACTGTAGTGCTAATGAAGCAAGCTGGGTATATTAAAAGTGGCCCAGCGCACATACCACTCCGGTGCAAGATGGTCCAATGTATTAAAAATGTTCAGATAAAAAATCCAGGAGACTCCAGATATATATAAAAAAAACACTTTATATGAAGATATAACAGTGTACAATAAAAATCAGTAGAATTCGCTACGCGTTTAGCAGTGGCGCCCTATCTGGACGATATTTTGATTCAGGCATCAACTTTCCAGCTCACCAAATCTCACACGGACATTGTGTTGGCTTTTCTAAGAACTCACGGGTGGAAGGTGAATATACAAGAGTTCACTAGTTCCACTGACAAGAGTTCCATTCCTAGGAACTCTGATAGACTCGGTAGACATGAAAATATTTCTGACGGAGCTCAGAAAGTCAAAGATCTTAACTACTTGCCGGACACTTCAGTCCACTCCTCGGCCATCAGTTGCGCAGTGTATGGAGGTCATCGGATTAATGGTAGCGGCAATGGACATCGTTCCGTTTGCTCGCTTACATCTCAGACCACTGCAACTGTGCATGCTCAGACAGTGGAATGGGGATTATGCAGATTTATCTCCTCAGATAAATCTGGATCTAGAAACCAGAGACTCTCTTCTTTGGTGGTTGTCACAGGATCATCTGTACCAGGGAATGTGCTTCCGCAGACCAGCATGGGTCATAGTGACGACGGACGCCAGCCTTTTGGGCTGGGGTGCAGTCTGGAATTCCCTGAAGGCTCAGGGTGTTTGGACTCCAATCAATATTCTGGAACTGAGAGCAATATTCAACGCGCTTCAAGCATGGCCTCAGCTGGCCTCGGACAAATTCATAAGATTCCAGTTGGACAATATCACGACTGTAGCATATATCAATCATCAAGGGGGAACAAAGACTTCTCTAGCAATGATGGCAGTTTCCAAGATAATTCGATGGGCAGAGACTCGCTTGTGCCATCCATCAGCACAGACCGGGTATACCGTTTTCTCCCCCTCCTAATTTTAAGAAAATGTATCCCATTTCAGACACCGTTCGGGACTCTTGGCAGACTGTCCCTAAGATAAGGCATTAATTTCTTCTTGGTGTCAATCCTAGGGTTACTCATGGAGGAAAGGTTTTTCGGCGAGTTCCCTAAGGGGTCAGATCTCTGCTTTATCTATTTTGTTACAACAGCGTCTGGCAGATGTCCCAGATGTTCAATCCTTTTGTCAGGCTCTGATTGGAGTCAGGCCTGTGTTTCTACCTATTAATCCTTTATGGAGTTTGAATTTAGATCTTAAGGTTTTTCATGGGGTTCTGTTGAACCTATGCATTCCGTTGATATTAAGTTGTTCTCTTGGAAAGTTTTATTTCTTATTGCTGTTTCTTTCGTTCGAAGAATATATTGCAGTATAATTCGCTTTACCTTATTTTTCATTTGGATAAGGTGGTGTTCTGTACTAACCTTGGTTTTCTTCCTAAGGTTGGTCAGACAAGACCATTCTTTGGGAACTTGTTGTTCCGTAATTCTTATTTTTTCTCTCGGAAGGATCGTTTTCTGCACATTTTGGACGTAGTCCGTGTTTTCAAATTTTTTATTTCAAACAACCGAGGACGTTCGTCATTTGTCTTTTCTGTTGATATTTTTTTTTTTAGAGAACGTAAGGGTCAGAAAGCTACGGCTTCTTGTTTCCTTCTGGTTGACGAGTATCCTGTTTTGCATATGACCTTGCTGGAAAGCAGCCTCCTGAAGTAGTTACGGCTCCTTCCATCTAGACAGTTGCTTCCTCATCGATATTTGAAGCTAATTCTTCAGTTGCGCAGATTTGTAAGGCTGCAACTTGGTCTTCTTTTCGAACTTTGTCTAAATTTTTCAAATATGATATCTTTGCTTCGGCTGAGTCTGTTTTTGGGAGATAGGTTCTTCAAGCAGTGGTGCCTTCCGTTTAGGTTTCCTGTCTTGTCCCTCCCTTTTCATCCCTGTACTATAGCTTTGTTATTGTATCCCACAAGTAAAGATGAAATCCGTGGACTCATCGTATCTTGAAAAAGAAAAGGAAATTTATGCTTACCTGATAAATTTATTTCTTTTTCGATACGATGAGTCCACGGCCTGCCCTGTTTTATTGAGACAGGTTATTATATTTTTGTTAAAGTTCAGACACCTCTGCACCTTGGCTTTTCCTTTCTCTTCCTAACTTCGGTCGAATGACTGGGTTGGGATGGAAGGGAGGAGCTATATATACAGCTCTGCTGTGGTGCTCTTTGCCTACTCCTGCTGACCAGGAGGCGTAATCCCATAAGTAAGGATGAAATCCGTGGACTCATCGTATCGAAAAAAATAAATTTATCAAGTAAGCATAAATTTCCTTTTTTCTGAGAGGTTATGATCCTCTCCTTGAAGTGCGTAGCTAGTCTCTTGTAACCTATCTCAGGTGTGGAGGACCCCTTCAGCTGGGAAGTACGTGGTTTTTCCTAGCTCTCTTATTGGGCCTGCCAGGACTTTCTTTCATCCAGGTTAATCTGGAGAAGGGCCTCTTAGCTAATTTCCTTGTTGGAATAGTGTTGGCTCTGTCCGATTTGGCTCCAGAGGCTCATTGAGTTTCTGGACGTACAGTTTTCTTTTGCATGATGTACCGAGTCCACGGTTTCATCCTTACTTGTTGGATATTATCCTTCCTAACAGGAAGTGGCAAAGAGAGCACCCACAGCAGAGCTGTCTATATAGCTCCCCCCTTAACTCCACCCTCCAGTCATTCTCTTTGCCGGCTCTAAGCAGGAAGGGTAAAGTGAAAGAGGTGATAAAGTATTAGTTTTTTATTTCTACTTTCTCCAACATAGGTGTGTCCGGTCCACGGCGTCATCCTTACTTGTGGGATATTCTCTTCCCCAACAGGAAATGGCAAAGAGCCCAGCAAAGCTGGTCACATGATCCCTCCTAGGCTCCGCCTTCCCCAGTCATTCTCTTTGCCGTTGTACAGGCAACATCTCCACGGAGATGGCTTAGAGTTTTTTAGTGTTTAACTGTAGTTTTTATTATTCAATCAAGAGTTTATTTTAAAATAGTGCTGGTATGTACTATTTACTCTGAAACAGAAAAGAGATGAAGATTTCTGTTTGTAAGAGGAAAATGATTTTAGCAACCGTTACTAAAATCGATGGCTGTTTCCACACAGGACTGTTGAGAGGAATTAACTTCAGTTGGGGGAACAGTGAGCAGACTTTTGCTGCTTGAGGTATGACACATTCTAACAAGACGATGTAATGCTGGAAGCTGTCATTTTCCCTATGGGATCCGGTAAGCCATTTTTATTACAGAAAGAAAAATATAAAAGGGCTTCACAAGGGCTTTTTAAGACTGTAGACATTTTCTGGGCTAAATCGATTTATATATAAACATATTTTATACTCCATAGCCTTGAGGAATTATTTTAATCTTGGGAATTATGTAAAATAACCGGCAGGCACTGTATTGGACACCTTATTCTCTAGGGGCTTTCCCTAATCATAGGCAGAGTCTCATTTTCGCGCCTCTATTGCGCACTTGTTTTTGAGAAGCATGACATGCAGATGCATGTGTGAGGAGCTCTGATACATAGAAAAGACTTTCTGAAGGCGTCATTTGGTATCGTATTCCCCTTTGGGCTTGGTTGGGTCTCAGCAAAGCAGATACCAGGGACTGTAAAGGGGTTAAATATAAAAACGGCTCCGGTTCCGTTATTTTAAGGGTTAAAGCTTCCAAATTTGGCGTGCAATACTTTTAAGGCTTTAAGACACTGTGGTGAAATTTTGGTGAATTTTGAACAATTCCTTCATACTTTTTCGCAATTGCAGTAATAAAGTGTGTTCAGTTTAAAATTTAAAGTGACAGTAACGGTTTATTTTAAAACGTTTTTTGTACTTTGTTATCAAGTTTTTGCCTGTTTAACATGTCTGAACTACCAGATAGACTGTGTTCTGAATGTGGGGAAGCCAAGGTTCCTTCTCATTTAAATAGATGTGATTTATGTGACACAAAATTAAGAGAAAATGATGCCCAAGATGATTCCTCAAGTGAGGGGAGTAAGCATGGTACTGCATCATCCCCTCCTTCGTCTACACCAGTCTTGCCCACACAGGAGGCCCCTAGTACATCTAGCGCGCCAATACTCCTTACTATGCAACAATTAACGGCTGTAATGGATAATTCTATCAAAAACATTTTAGCCAAAATGCCCACTTATCAGCGAAAGCGCGACTGCTCTGTTTTAGAAAATACTGAAGAGCATGAGGACGCTGATGATATTGGTTCTGAAGGGCCCCTACACCAGTCTGAGGGGGCCAGGGAGGTTTTGTCTGAGGGAGAAATTTCAGATTCAGGGAAAATTTCTCAACAAGCTGAACCTGATGTGATTACATTTAAATTTAAATTGGAACATCTCCGCACTCTGCTTAAGGAGGTGTTATCCACTCTGGATGATTGCGAGAATTTGGTCATTCCAGAGAAACTATGTAAAATGGACAAGTTCCTAGAGGTCCCGGGGCCCCCCGAAGCTTTTCCTATACCCAAGCGGGTGGCGGACATTGTAAATAAAGAATGGGAAAGGCCCGGTATACCTTTCATCCCTCCCCCCATATTTAAAAAATTGTTTCCTATGGTCGACCCCAGAAAGGACTTATGGCAGACAGTCCCTAAGGTCGAGGGGGCGGTTTCTACTCTAAACAAACGCACCACTATACCCATAGAAGATAGTTGTGCTTTCAAAGATCCTATGGATAAAAAATTAGAAGGTTTGCTTAAAAAGATGTTTGTTCAGCAAGGTTACCTTCTACAACCAATTTCATGCATTGTTCCTGTCACTACAGCAGCGTGTTTCTGGTTCGATGAGCTAGAAAAGGCGCTCAATAATAATTCTTCTTCTTATGAGGAGATTATGGACAGAATTCATGCTCTCAAATTGGCTAATTCTTTCACCCTAGACGCCACTTTGCAATTGGCTAGGTTAGCGGCGAAAAATTCTGGTTTTGCTATTGTGGCGCGCAGAGCGCTTTGGTTAAAATCTTGGTCAGCGGATGCGTCTTCCAAGAACAAATTGCTTAACATTCCTTTCAAGGGGAAAACGCTGTTTGGCCCTGACTTGAAAGTGATTATCTCTGATATCACTGGGGGCAAGGGCCACGCCCTTCCTCAGGATAGGTCTTTCAAGGCCAAAAATAAACCTAATTTTCGTCCCTTTCGCAGAAACGGACCAGCCCCAAGCGCTACGTCCTCTAAGCAAGAGGGTAATACTTCTCAAGCCAGCCTGGAGACCAATGCAAGGCTGGAACAAAGGAAAGCAGGCCAAGAAACCTGCCACTGCTACCAAGACAGCATGAGATGTTGGCCCCCGATCCGGGACCGGATCTGGTGGGGGGCAGACTCTCTCTCTTCGCTCAGGCTTGGGCAAGAGATGTTCTGGATCCTTGGGCACTAGAAATAGTCTCCCAAGGTTATCTTCTGGAATTCAAGGGGCTTCCCCCAAGGGGGAGGTTCCACAGGTCTCAATTGTCTTCAGACCACATAAAAAAACAGGCATTCTTACATTGTGTAGAAGACCTGTTAAAAATGGGAGTGATTCATCCTGTTCCATTAGGAGAACAAGGGATGGGGTTCTACTCCAATCTGTTCGTAGTTCCCAAAAAAGAGAGGGAACATTCAGACCAATCTTAGATCTCAAGATCCTAAACAAGTTTCTCAAGGTTCCATCGTTCAAAATGGAAACCATTCGAACAATTCTTCCTTCCATCCAGGAAGGTCAATTCATGACCACGGTGGATTTAAAGGATGCGTATCTACATATTCCTATCCACAAGGAACATCATCGGTTCCTAAGGTTCGCATTCCTGGACAAGCATTACCAGTTTGTGGCACTTCCGTTCGGATTAGCCACTGCTCCAAGGATTTTCACAAAGGTACTAGGGTCCCTTCTAGCGGTGCTAAGACCAAGGGGCATTGCAGTAGTACCTTACTTGGACGACATTCTGATTCAAGCGTCGTCCCTTCCTCAAGCAAAGGCTCACACGGACATTGTCCTGGCCTTTCTCAGATCTCACGGGTGGAAAGTGAACGTAGAAAAAAGTTCTCTATCTCCGTCAACAAGGGTTCCCTTCTTGGGAACGATAATAGACTCCTTAGCAATGAGGATTTTTCTGACAGAGGCCAGAAAATCAAAACTTCTAAACTCTTGTCAAATACTTCATTCTGTTCCTCTTCCTTCCATAGCGCAGTGCATGGAAGTAATAGGTTTGATGGTAGCGGCAATGGACATAGTTCCTTTTGCGCGAATTCATCTAAGACCATTACAACTGTGCATGCTCAGTCAGTGGAATGGGGACTATACAGACTTGTCTCCGACGATACAAGTAGATCAGAGGACCAGAGATTCACTCCGTTGGTGGCTGTCCCTGGACAACCTGTCACAGGGGATGAGCTTCCGCAGACCAGAGTGGGTCATTGTCACGACCGACGCCAGTCTGGTGGGATGGGGCGCGGTCTGGGGACCCCTGAAAGCTCAGGGTCTTTGGTCTCGGGAAGAATCTCTTCTTCCGATAAATATTCTGGAACTGAGAGCGATATTCAATGCTCTCAAGGCTTGGCCTCAGCTAGCAAAGGCCAAGTTCATACGGTTTCAATCAGACAACATGACGACTGTTGCGTACATCAACCATCAGGGGGGAACAAGGCGTTCCCTGGCGATGGAAGAAGTGACCAAAATCATTCAATGGGCGGAGACTCACTCCTGCCACTTGTCTGCAATCCACATCCCAGGAGTGGAAAATTGGGAAGCGGATTTTCTGAGTCGTCAGACATTTCATCCGGGGGAGTGGGAACTCCATCCGGAAATCTTTGCCCAAATTACTCAATTGTGGGGCATTCCAGACATGGATCTGATGGCCTCTCGTCAGAACTCCAAGGTTCCTTGCTACGGGTCCAGATCCAGGGATCCCAAGGCGACTCTAGTAGATGCACTAGTAGCACCTTGGACCTTCAAACTAGCTTATGTATTCCCGCCGTTTCCTCTCATCCCCAGGCTGGTAGCCAGGATCAATCAGGAGAGGGCATCGGTGATCTTGATAGCTCCTGCGTGGCCATGCAGGACTTGGTATGCAGACCTGGTGAATATGTCATCGGCTCCACCATGGAAGCTACCTTTGAGACGAGACCTTCTTGTTCAAGGTCCGTTCGAACATCCGAATCTGGTCTCACTCCAACTGACTGCTTGGAGATTGAACGCTTGATCTTATCAAAGCGAGGGTTCTCAGATTCTGTCATTGATACTCTTGTTCAGGCCAGAAAGCCTGTAACTAGAAAAATCTACCACAAACTATGGAAAAAATATATCTGTTGGTGTGAATCTAAAGGATTCCCTTGGGACAAGATAAAAATTCCTAAGATTCTATCCTTTCTTCAAGAAGGTTTAGAGAAAGGATTATCTGCAAGTTCTTTGAAGGGACAGATTTCTGCCTTGTCTGTGTTACTTTACAAAAAGCTGGCAGCTGTGCCAGATGTTCAAGCCTTTGTTCAGGCTCTGGTTAGAATCAAGCCTGTTTACAAACCTTTGACTCCTCCTTGGAGTCTCAATTTAGTTCTTTCAGTTCTTCAGGGGGTTCCGTTTGAACCCTTACATTCCGTTGATATTAAGTTATTATCTTGGAAAGTTTTGTTTTTTGGTTGCAATTTCTTCTGCTAGAAGAGTTTCAGAATTATCTGCTCTGCAGTGTTCTCCTCCTTATTTGGTGTTCCATGCAGATAAGGTGGTTTTGCGTACTAAACCTGGTTTTCTTCCGAAAGTTGTTTCTAACAAAAACATTAACCAGGAGATAGTCGTGCCTTCTTTGTGTCCGAATCCAGTTTCAAAGAAGGAACGTTTGTTGCACAATTTGGATGTAGTTCGTGCTCTAAAATTCTATTTAGATGCTACAAAGGATTTTAGACAAACATCTTCCTTGTTTGTTGTTTATTCTGGTAAAAGGAGAGGTCAAAAAGCAACTTCTACCTCTCTCTCTTTTTGGCTTAAAAGCATCATCAGATTGGCTTACGAGACTGCCGGACGGCAGCCTCCTGAAAGAATCACAGCTCATTCCACTAGGGCTGTGGCTTCCACATGGGCCTTCAAGAACGAGGCTTCTGTTGATCAGATATGTAAGGCAGCGACTTGGTCTTCACTGCACACTTTTACTAAATTTTACAAGTTTGATACTTTTGCTTCTTCTGAGGCTATTTTTGGGAGAAAGGTTTTGCAAGCCGTGGTGCCTTCCATCTAGGTGACCTGATTTGCTCCCTCCCTTCATCCGTGTCCTAAAGCTTTGGTATTGGTTCCCACAAGTAAGGATGACGCCGTGGACCGGACACACCTATGTTGGAGAAAACAGAATTTATGTTTACCTGATAAATTACTTTCTCCAACGGTGTGTCCGGTCCACGGCCCGCCCTGGTTTTTTAATCAGGTCTGATAATTTATTTTCTTTAACTACAGTCACCACGGTATCATATGGTTTCTCCTATGCAAATATTCCTCCTTTACGTCGGTCGAATGACTGGGGAAGGCGGAGCCTAGGAGGGATCATGTGACCAGCTTTGCTGGGCTCTTTGCCATTTCCTGTTGGGGAAGAGAATATCCCACAAGTAAGGATGACGCCGTGGACCGGACACACCGTTGGAGAAAGTAATTTATCAGGTAAACATAAATTCTGTTTTGGCTAAGCGTACAACTATACCCATTGAGGACAGTTGTGCTTTCAAAGATCCTATGGATAAAAAATTAGAGGGTCTCCTAAAGAAAATTTTTGTTCATCAGGGTTTTCTTCTCCAGCCTATAGCGTGCATTGTTCCTGTAACCACTGCAGCTGCCTTTTTGGTTTGAGGCTCTGGAAGAGGCTCTTCAGGCAGAGACCCCATTAGATGACATTCTGGATAGAATTAGGGCTCTTAAGCTAGCTGATTCTTTCATTACAGACGCCGCTTTTCATCTGGTTAAATTAGCGGCAAAGAATTCAGGTTTTGCTGTTCATCATTCCTTTCAAAGGTAAGACCCTATTCGGGCCTGAATTGAAGGAGATCATTTCTGATATCACTGGAGGGAAGGGTCATGCCCTCCCTCAGGATAAGACGAGGACCAAGCAAAATAATTTTCGTTCCTTTCGAAACTTCAAAGGTGGTCCCGTTTCCTCTTCCCCTGCTGCGAAGCAAGAGGCGAACTTTGCTCAATCCAGGCCAGTTGGAGACCTAACCAGGCTTGGAACAAGGGTAAACAGGCCAAGAAGCATGCTGCTGCCACCAAGACAGCATGAAGGGGTAGCCCCCGATTCAGGACCGCATCTAGTAGGGGGCAGACTCTCTTTGCTCAGGCCTGGGCAAGAGATGTTCAGGACTCCTGGGCAGTAGAAATCGTAACCCAGGGATATCTTCTAGATTTCAAGGATTCGCCTCCAAGGGGAAGGTTCCATCTTTCTCAATTGTCTGTAAACCCGACAAAAAGAGAGGCGTTCTTATGCTGTGTAGAAGACCTTTTTACCATGGGAGTGAGCTGCCCAGTTCCAAAAGCGGGGCAGGGGTTCTAATCTGTTTGTGGTTCCCAAAAAAGAGGGAACTTTCAGACCAATTCTAGATCTCAAAATCCTCAACCAATTGCTAAGAATTCCATCTTTCAAGATGGAGACCATTTGGAATATTTTACCAATGATCCAGGAGGGTCAATATATGACCACCGTGGACTTAAAGGATGCGTATCTACACATTCATATCCACAAAGATCATCACCAATTCCTCAGGTTTGCCTTTCTGGACAAGCATTACCAGTTTGTGGCTCTTCCCTTCCGGTTGGCCACGGCGCCACAAATCTTCACAAAGGTGCTAGGGTCCCTTCTGGCGGTCCTAAGGCCATGGGGCATAGCAGTGTCGCCTTAGACGACATTCTAATTCAAGCGTCGTCTTTCCAACTAGCCAAGTCTCATACGGACTTAGTGTTGGCCTTTCTAAGATCTCACGGGTGGAAGGTGAACATAATAAAAGTTCTCTTTCCCCTCTCACAAGAGTTTCATTTCTAGGGACTCTGATAGACTCGGTGGACATGAAAATATTTCTGACGGAGGTCAGGAAATCAAAGATTTTGTCCACCTGCCAAGCTCTTCATTCCATTCCTCGGCCGTCAGTGGCTCAGTGTATGGAGGTAATCGGTCTAATGGTAACGGCAATGGACATAGTTTCGTTTGCTCGCTTGCATCTCAGACCACTGCAACTGTGCATGCTCAATCAGTGGAATGGGGGTTATGCGGATTTATCTCCTCAGATAAATCTGGATCAAGTGACCAGAGACTCTCTTCTTTGGTGGTTGTCACAGGATCATCTGTCCCAGGGAATGTGTTTCCGCAGGCCAGAATGGGTTATAGTGACGACAGATGCCAGCCTACTGGGCTGGGGTGCAGTCTGGAATTCCCGATTAAATATTCTGGAATTAAGAGCGATATTCAATGCTCTTCAGGCGTGGCCTCAGCTGGCTTCGGCCAGATTCATCAGATTTCAGTCGGACAACATCACGACTGTGGTTTATATCAATCATCAGGGGGGAACAAGGAGTTCCTTAGTGATGATAGAAGTTTCAAGAATAATCAGATGGGCAGAGGCTCACTCTTGCCATCTGTCAGCGATCTATATCCCAGGAGTAGAGAACTGGGAGGCAGATTTTCTAAGTCAGACTTTTCATCCGGGGGAGTGGGAACTCCTTCCGGAGGTGTTTGCTCAACTGTTTCAGCTATGGGGCACACCAGAATTGGATCTGATGGCCTCTCGTCAGAACGCCAAACTTCCTTGTTACGGATCCAGGTCAAGGGATCCTCAGGCAGTACTGATAGATGCTGTAGCAGTACCCTGGTCGTTCAACCTGGCTTATGTGTTTCCACCTTTCCCTCTCCTTCCGCGTCTGATTGAAAGAATCAAACAGGAGAGAGCTTTGGTGATTTTAATAGCACCTGCGTGGCCATGCAGGACTTGGTATGCAGACCTGGTGGACATGTCATCTCTGCCACCATGGACTCTGCCACTGAGACAGGACCTTTTGATTCAAGGTCCGTTCAAGCATCCAAATCTAATTTCTCTGCAACTGATTGCTTGGAGATTGAACGCTTGAGTCTATCAAAGCGGGGTTTCTCTGAGTCGGTCATAAATACCTTGATTCAGGCTCGAAAGCCTGTTACTAGGGAAATCTATCATAAGATATGGCGTAAATATCTTTTTTGGTGCGAATCCAAAGGCTTCTCCTGGAGTAAAATCAGGATTCCTAGGATTTTGTCTTTTCTCCAAGAGGGATTGGAGAAAGGATTGTCAGCTAGTTCCCTAAAAGGACAGATATCTGCTCTGTCTATTCAGTTGCACAAGCGTCTGGCAGATGTCCCAGACGTTCGGGCTTTTTGTCAGGCTTTAGCTAGAATTAAGCATGTGTTTAAACCTGTTGCTCCGCCATGGAGTCTAAATTTAGTTCTTAAAGTTCTTCAGGGGGTTCCGTTTGAACCCATGCATTCCATAGATATTAAACTTTTATCTTGGAAAGTTTTGTTTCTAGTTGCTATCTCTTCAGCTCGAAGAGTTTCTGAACTATCTGCATTACAATGTGACTCACCTTATCTTGCTTTCCATGCTGATAAGGTGGTTTTGCGTACCAAGCCTGGGTTCCTACCTAAGGTTGTTACGAACAGGAATATCAATCAGGAAATTGTTGTTCCTTCTCTGTGTCCTAATCCTTCTAAGAAGGAACGTCTGTTGCACAACTTGGACGTGGTTCGTGTTTTGAAATTTTAGTTGCAGGCAACCAAAGATTTTCGTCAAACATCTTCTTTGTTGTCTATTCTGGAAAGCGTAGGGGTCAAAAGGCTACGGCTACTTCTCTTTCCTTTTGGCTGAAAAGCATCATCCGTTTGGCCTATGAAACTAATGGACAGCAGCCTTCTGAAAGGATTACAGCTCATTCTACTAGAGCGGTAGCTTCCACATGGGCTTTTAAAAATGATGCTTCTGTTGAACAGATTTGTAAAGGCTGCGACTTGGTCTTCGCTTCATACCTTTTCAAAATTTTACAAATTTTATACTTTTGCTTCTTCGGAGGCTAATTTTGGGAGAAAGGGTTTTGCAAGCAGTGATGCCTTCCGTTTAGGTTCCTGTCTTGTCCCTCCCTTTATCCGTGTCCTAAAGCTTTGGTATTGGTATCCCACAAGTAAGGATGAAACCGTGGACTTAGTACATCATGCAAAAGAAAACAAAATGTATGCTTAAATGACAACTAGTACGCAAGTGACAAACAGCGTCACCAGGGTACTTATAAGAGGCGCCTAGGAGCAAATGAATGCAATGCTGGAGAATAATATAACAATATGCTAATATATCTAGATATTTTCAATAGAACAACAACAATAATATACAAAGGTAAAAGGGTATACAGACTAATAGTCCAGTAGATGATATACGGTGATGTGATCCTGCTTATGCAGTTCCCGGTGGTTTCAAATAATGCACGTCCAAACCAATAGGCCGCTCCTCCAGGGTGTCGTGCCGCGACACAGGTCAAGGAAATCTATGGAAAGCAAAATAGAGGGCGCCACATACTGCAGTTAAAACACAACTTCAAAACAGGTAGCGACAAGAGCTGAAGAATCCTACTCACAAGATGTAAAGCACTGATGTGCAGTACCAGCAGTCCGGAACCACCCGTCGTCCGGTAGACCAATTGATGATATCACAAAAGGGGATCCTCGTCTCGCCAGGGAGATTCCAAAGAAGTGAGAGAAGGGAATGTTCAGACAAGCGTGTTCAGCAGTGGTCAGCCAGCAGGTGCACAAACCCTCCACTTAGAAGGGTAAAGTGTCTAAAACTCCAATTGATGGAAAAATCTCAGGATAAAAAAAAGATTCAGCAGCAGATGGAGAGTTAGAAAGATTTAAAAATGTATTGCAAAGAGAAAAACAGCAACGCGTTTCTCAGTGTAACACACAGTTTCATCAGGCTATACAAACAAACTCTCAGCTGCCATATTTAAAACAAAATGGAACCAATCAGAAATCTGGAAAAATGCACACCCCTAACAGGAAATACCAAAATACATATGGCGGGGGTGGAGGGTTAACATAAAAAACATTAATACAAAACATTAAATAAATAAGCTCTGATGCTTTTTCCAAGGACAACAGATCCCTGGTTTAGTATGTAAATAAAACAAAGAAACAATGATAATATATTTATATATATTTGGATATTGAATAACAAATCGAATGAGCCTATGGCCCACAGCTAATGGTATATTCCATTGCTCAATAGTAAAACAGAAAAAATTTGGAAAAAGAGGGAGGTCACAACGGCACTACTAAATGTGTGTATTAGTACTCTATATTTCTTATTAACCCCTTATCTATATTTAGTATATGGGAGCTATATTCCCTCCAAATTTGTATTAGATAGAGTAGGTACTATGTAGTATTTAACCTGAGAAAAAATACAGTAGAGAGGAACTCTGACTGAAAAAGACTACATCTGTAGCACTCAAAGGGTTAATATGGAGTAAATATTGGTTTAGTATAAAGACTCTATTAAATAAGGCAAATCCGAGTAGCTGATTTAGTCAAGGGAGCATGCTTACTCAATGTTAAAACTTAACTTTTATTGTGTCAAAAAAATATATAAAATAAATTACTGGATGTGACTTTAAAAACACTCTCGGATGCTGAAGATCGGTTGAATAGCCAGATCACAATAGGTTAAATATAATTGTATAAGTAGTATATTTGCACATAGTATACTTTAGCTTTATTGCATCTAATCTTTCAAGGTTGGTACAAAATTGTAACATACACCATTCATCTTTACACTAAACCAATATTTACTCCATATTAACCCTTTGAGTGCTACAGATGTAGTCTTTTTCAGTCAGAGTTCCTCTCTACTGTATTTTTTCTCAGGTTAAATACTACATAGCACCTATCTATCTAATACAAATTTGGAGGGAATATAGCTCCCATATACTAAATATAGATAAGGGGTTAATAAGAAATATAGAGTACTAATACACACATTTAGTAGTGCCGTTGTGACCTCCCTCTTTTTCCAAATACTGTGTATGACCTGGACTCAGGTTTTCTTAACAGAGCACACTATAAATTAAATTAGACCTATTATATATCATGTCTTCCAAATGGGAAACAGAGCATCTAGGCAACAAAAAGGAGAAACTGATTTAAATTCTGTTTTTGAAAATCCATAAATAAATACCTCTAATAACCCAGACTCTATGAACCAAACTCTGAAGGAAATTCATAAATTAATGTACAAGCAGGACAAAGTTTGGTGGAACCACCATTTCTTTGAAAAAATATATTGAGCTTAATTTGATTCCAAGAGGACTAAGAATCCAACTGTTCCTGGCTTTCGAATTTAAAAACCCTGAACACAACTTGGATATTAATCAAGCACGACAAGGCTGAATACGACATTCTAGAAAATAAAATACAGGAACTTAACATCAAATTACAAGAGTTTGAACAAATCCAAGAGTTTGAGTCAGTATATAAACAATATCAGAAGGAACTAGACAAATATGAGGAGGAAATAAAAACGACAAAACAGGGAAAATTATCCAGAGACAAAGCTGATTATGCTAATAATAAAGTATATAAATGGAGAAAGAAATTCAATACAAATACTAACAAACCTTCTAAGGTAAACATTGAACAAAGCGATGTCTCAGACACTGAAGGGGAGGAATCAGAGACACACGAATCTGATAATGAACCATCAATTCCAGTAACAGACAGCCATATGAGAATCACGAGGGGAAAGAGAGAAGATTTTTTAGGAGGAAAAGCCTCTTCAAGTTCAGACATACAAGAAGAGGCAGGGGGAAAAGCAAAAAGAAACAACAAAACCCAATCACACAACAAAACACACAAAAAAGGTTGGAAACCATATCAGAGACCCCCAAGTCCTTTCTCTCAGATGAAATAGACTCTCTAAGAATTATTAATCTATCCTCCAAACTTCTAACAAAAGATCACATAGCGGTTCTCACAAAAGGCATGACTTTCTGTCCTACCCCTATATTGGACAAATTTGAAACAACTAAAAATTGCTCTAAAAGGATTACATTTAACAAAAACTCAAATAAATGAAAGCAACTCAGACTCACTTTCAGATGAGGAAAGAACCACCTTGGAAAACTTAGAAACTCTCCTTTCAGAAAGCGATAGGCAGACTACAATGGAAACAGTTGACAATTGGAGAAACAAAATTAAAAACAAATCCTCCTTTATGCCAAAAATGGGCTCTCAACTACAGGTTTTTAATGATATAGTCTGTGCAAGAATATTATCAATCCCTGAAAACAACAAAAAAGTAAACCAAAATTTAACATCTAATGAACGTAAAGCCTTGAAAGATATGCAATCTTGGCAAGACGTCATAAGAAATTCTGATAAGGGGGGCAATATTGTCCTATGGCCTATTAATATGTACAGATTAGAGACAGATAAACAACTACGAGATGAAAGATGCTATACAAAATTGGGATACAACCCAACACAAGAATATCTATCCAAGTATATTAACTTAATACAAGGAGCCAAAAACGATAACATCATCAACAACAAAGAGTATAATTTTCTTAAAGTCACAAATCCTACAGTAGCTACCTTTTATCTGATTCCTAAAGTACATAAAAACAAACATCACCCCCCTGGCCGACCAATTGTTTCAGGGATTAATAGCCTTACTGAAAGAGCAAGCCAATTTATAGACTACAGACTCAGAAACTACCTAACACAAATTACATCCTATGTTCAAGATACTACAGATGTATTATTAAGATTGAACAATATTCACATCTCGTCCAAAACATGGTTAGTGACTGCGGACGTAGAATCATTGTACACTTGTATTGAACATGAACTAGGATTAGAAGCAGTAAGGTGGTTTCTAACTATGGGATCTGAAGAAGATATACTGCATGACGAGTTTGTATTATATCTACTACAGTTTGTACTTAAACATAACTACTTCACATTCAATAATGGGTTCTTTCTACAAAAACGAGGAACTGCGATGGGAACTGCCTGTGCCCCCACCTATGCTAATTTATTTCTAGGCTGGTGGGAGCAAAAATATGTTTTTGCTGACACAAATTCACATTTTCTAGAAAAAAAATCCCCCTCTGGATTCGGTTCATAGATGACATACTGTTCCTGTGGGAGGGCACTAAGAATGAACTTGATCTATTTCTCCAAAACCTCAACAAAAATGTGCTTAACATCAAATTAACTCATGAAACCAGTTTAACTAAAATCAATTTCCTGGATTTAGAGATAAGCAAAACTACAGAAGGATTACTTTCTATGGATGTACACAGAAAACCAACAGCAACAAATAGTGTTTTACATAGTACAAGTGCACATGCACCAAACACTATACAAGCTCTACTGGTAGGCGAATTCCTCAGAATGAGGAGAAATTGCTCCTCAGATACCAACTACAATAAGAGAGCCAAAGAACTAACAACAAGATTATTAGCCAGAGGCTACAGCAAAAGAGCAATCAAAAAAGCAGAACACAGAGCAAGATGTACAGATAGAAATGAGCTCCTACAGAAAAAACAAAAACCTAAACAAGATAACATCAGATTTATCTCTACATACAATCCAGCAAGTTCACAAATCAGGAATATTTTACAAGAAAATTGGCACATTCTAATATCAGATCCTATCCTAAAGAAAACTTTAGGACCGAAAATACAAACAGGTTACAGGAGAAGTAGCAATCTAAAAGATCTAATCAGCCCAAGCCATTTGCAAAGTAAAAAAACAGTAACTGCTTTCACAAAGGGATCCTTTAAATGTGGTACATGTTCAACATGTTGTTTTATGTTAAACGCATAAGATACAAGATCGGTTTAATAAAAGCCACTTAATAAATTCACACATCAACTGCCAAACAGAGGGGATAATTAATGCATTAAAATGTACATGTAATTTATTTTACATAGGCATGTCTACTAGAAAAATTAGAGTCAGATTACAAGAGCATCTCAGAAACATAAAAAATGCAGTGAAAGATCTACAAGCAGGAAAACAAATAACCTCAGTGGCAAGACATTTCATGATTAAACATAACTGTAGACAAAATGATCTGAGATGTTTTGGTTTACAAAAAATCAAACTGGGAATTAGAGGTGGAAATCTAGAAAACAAATTACTACAAGCGGAAAGTAGATGGATTTTTCTAATGAATTCAGTCCAACCTTCAGGCCTCAATGAGAATAATAATTTTTCATCCTTCCTGTAACCTAATACAGTTAGATATTAGGTGAAATATATCCCTAATGGACCCCCAAAAGTAAAAACTTTCCTTTTTAATCGTGGAATGATATATTAAAAGACTCTCCCAACTAAGGAGAATTGTATATCCCAATATAAAAACATTATATTTCTAAAAGGAACTCAAGAAATAATCAAAAAAGTGGATACATACATATAGATATAAGAGAAATGTATACAATGGATAAAACAAGTGCTTTTGAAAAAAATTAAAACATAAATAAGATACTTAAAATCTAGATGATATCACAAAAATCCTTTGAACTAAAGGTGCTACTAAAATAAAATATGATACTATATTAACAGATTTAATTGTTATATTCAATCCCCTGTCCAATTGAATTTAATCCGTCACTTTTTTACATCACTTAAGTTGTTTTAATATACTGCACCAATTCATTAATTTACACTAGGAGGCACTATTATCATGATATTTCATAGTTTACTTTTTTATTAATTTATGGACTTTTATTTGTCAGTTCACATGAAAGTATAACTTACACAACATGTCAAGCACGGTCACTACACATTATTTGATGTAATAACTACTTCAGTAGACTACTACCACTCAAATAATTTTAATTAAAATGCACAAATTTATTAATTCACATAGGCAGGCACCAATAGTATTATAATAATTTTTATCTCAAAAGTTTTATCAACTTATGAATCTCCATTGGTCACCTCACGAGAATTATAATTTTTAAAAAAATGATATGCACTATTACAATACATCAATTGGTGTAATATGGTTGCACAAACACCAAACAGACAGGTATTTTAATATTCTTTAACAAAAAAAATTTTGACTAATATTCAAGGGAAAACCCTGCATTGTTATTTCACATCAATGCCCCAATATTTTAATTTGACATCATAGTAGAAAAAGGATATTGAACCAAACTATCCTTTATTATCTAAGTACACTTTATTCGGAGAAAATACAGCTAATTTTGAAGCACTAGGAGATTAACTATCGCTTACCACATTTCAATATTTATTTCAAACTGATATCTAACACAGTGAGGTGAATTATGTCCCAACTCCCCGTATAGTATAATTGTGACCAATACGTATAACACACTATATAGTCAATTCTATCGGGGAATTTGAGGGCTGGTCCAGCAGTGGAACATGATTGGAAGACCTTAGGATGATGTCATCAAGAAGGTGGGACTACTGTCCTCTTAAGAACCAGTCAGTGAGCGGCGCGCTCACCCTTTGAAAAAAACGTTAGGGCGAAACATGTTAGGGAAATGGTGAGGAGTCCTGGAGCTCCTGTATTTTTAGTATAGCCTCAGAATGCTGAATAGTTTCTGGTTAAATTTATTTATGATCTGTTACTTTGAGCACTTAGTTACTTTTACACTAAGAACGCAATAATTTATCTGAACTTAATACTGTCAGCGGAGCTCACTCGCAAGCAATACCGCTGCTAACTAGCAACTACTTAGGAAGCTCTCATACTAATAATTGGGTCATCACAATTTGAAAGTCTTAAAAATGGTATGGGTTCATTTATCTACTGGCATAATATATTCTATATGCTTAGCGTGATAGTATACCTCAGCTGTGTGGAGTTTTCACAATATGAATAAGCAATGCTCCTATATACAGAGTATGACAGACGTGGTTATCACACTAGTTAAAGATAAGATTGTGTTACTCTTAAGACCTCACATTTTTACAACCCATATATAGATGCGTTTGACCTGAGTGGCCTGCAATTAATACTGGCATATTGTAACGCATAGCTAATCTGTTTGAAATCACCAGCCAATCATATATGCATGTTGCAACGCTTGGTTAATTTGCGCACAAGTGTATAAAAATTGTGAGCTGGTTATAACGATAGGACAATTTACTATGTGATATTCCCTGTATCAGTTTTACTATAGACACATATACCCCATACTGTGTACTGACAATTACCGTTACTAACTGGTATCTGAGTAGCAAGGGGAATTCACATCCCTTACCTAATTGAGCCTACCTGTGTGAATGCGATTGTATGGTGTGTTAACCCACAGAAATCTCTTATTGTGAACGAGTCAATCCAGCACTTCAAATACTTATAACTGGGGATTCATTACCTCAAAGTGCAAACACTAGGTGATGACTGTTCTCTAGAAAGGTGTGTGGTATATCTAATACTTTATTATCAACACACAGGGCATAACACGTAAGAAAGCAATCAATATGATGAACTAAATTATTAGAGCTTTACCAATGTATTAGCAAACCACAGTATCTAGTGTCTCTGCGGTAAAGATAATAAATATATGGATGCTTTAAATAAAAGTATCTTTCCTTTCATCACCAATCTACGAATAAGTGGTGTATGTTACAACTTTGTACAGACAGTGCAAGAGTGGATACAAATAAGCCACAGCACACTATGTGTGAATACATTTACAAATAAATGGTGTATGTTACAATTTTGTACCAACCTTAAAAGATTAGATGCAATAAAGCTAAAGTATACTATGTGCAAATGTACTACTTATACAATTATATTTAACCTATTGTGATCTGGTTATTCAACCGATCTTCAGCATCTGAGAGTGTTTTTAAAGTCACATCCAGTAATTTATTTTATATATTTTTTTGACACAATAAAAGTTAAGTTTTAACATTGAGTAAGCATGCTCCCTTGACTAAATCAGCTACTCGGATTTGCCTTATTTAATAGAGTCTTTATACTAAACCAATATTTACTCCATATTAACCCTTTGAGTGCTACAGATGTAGTCTTTTTCAGTCAGTTCCTCTCTACTGTATTTTTTCTCAAAACAGAAAAAATGTTTATAATAAAAACGTGTTAATCATACTGTGTTAAAATATCTTAAATTGTCACTGTTAGACTGTTAGCTACAGGTTGAGGAAAATGTAAAAATAATCATAATAAAAGAGTTCTTTGAGCTCATAAGTATATTATACGGAAAATCCTTATGTAGTGTCAGATGAATGGGCGTGATCAGTCACGCCGGGGTAATTATGTGGAGGGACAGAAGGAACAAACAGGCAAAAATCACTAAAAACAAGTGATTAGTCTTATGCAGATCATTTAGCTACTTTTGATAGTATAAGGAAATAAGAACAATATTATATACAGAAAGCATGGTTGCTATAACTACGGGGGTGTGAGGATCTCGAGTCCCATCAAGTGATGTCAGTGGAGCAGTGTTAATTTCGTCGACTAAAACTAGACTAAAATGACTATAAAACTAAAGAAATTCCAATGACTAAAATATGACTAAAACTAAAATGACATTTTAGTCAAAAGACTATGACTAAAACTACATCAAAATTTGCTGACAAAAACATTTTATGCAAGTTGTTATAATCAATCCATATTCAATTACTGCTCTTTTGTAAAATTTACTCAACTTCATTTCTCTTAAGTGTAGTCAGTCCACGGGTCATCCATTACTTATGGAATATATCTCTTCCTAACAGGAAGCTGCAAGAGGATCACCCAAGCAGAGCTGCTATATAGCTCCTCCCCTCACATGTCATATTCAGTCATTCTCTTGCAGCCTAACTAAAGATAGGTCGCTGTGAGAGGTCTGTGGTGTTTTTTAACTTAGTTTATTTCTACAATCAAAAGTTTTTTTATTTTAAATGGCACCGGAGTGTGCTGTTTGTTCTCAGGCAGAATTAGAAGAAGAATCTGAATGCGTTTTCAATGATCTTAGCAGACGTAACTAAGATCCACTGGATGTTCTCATCTGAGGAGTGAGGTAACTTCAGAAAAGGGGAATAGCATGCAGGGCCCCCCTGCAAATGAGGTATGTGCAGTAAATTATTTTTCTGAGGAATGGAATTGACTGAGAAAATACTGCTGATACCAATGTAAAGTAAGTTCAGCCTTAAATGCAGTGATAGCGACTGGTATTAGGCTGATGAGTGTGTGTACACTGAATGTATTTTTCTAAGGAATGGAATTGACTCTGAAAATACTGTTAATACTGAAATAATGTATGAGCCTTAACTGCAGTAAAAGCGACTGGTAGCAGGCTTATTAATAACAATTCATAACTTTTCAAATGTATGTTTAAAACGTTTACTGGCATGTTAATCGTTTTTTGTGAGGTACTTGGTGATAAAACTTATTGGGGCATGATTTTTACCACATCGCCATCTTTGTTTTCTGCATAGAAACAGTTATCTGAGCTTCCCCACTGTTGTAATATGAGTGGGAGGGGCCTATTTTAGCGCTTTTTTGCGCAGTAAAAATTCAGTCACAATCTGTCTACTTCATCCTCCATGATCCAGATAGTCTCTAGAGAGCTCAGGGGTCTTCAAAATTCATTTTGAGGGAGGTAATCAGTCACAGCAGACCTGTGACAGTGTGTTTTGACTGTGATAAAAACGTTAATTATTAAATTGTTATCCGTTTTTGGGTATTAAGGGGTTAATCATCCATTTGCTGGTGGGTGCAATCCTTTGCTAACTTAATAAATTTACTGTGAAAAATTGGTTGCTATAACTATTTTGGTTCATTGTTATTTCAACTGTGACAGCTTTTTGTGCTTCTTAAAGGCACAGTAGCGTTTTTTATATTGCTTGTAAATTTATTTAGAAAAGTATTTCCAAGCTTGCTAGTCTCATTGCTAGTCTGTTTAAACATGTCTGACACAGATGAATCTCTTTGTTCACTATGTATGAAGGCCAATGTGGAGCCCAATAGAAATTTGTGTACTAATTGCATTGATGTTACTTTAAATAAAAGTCAATCTTTACATGTAAAGAAATTATCACCAGACAACGAGGGGGAAGTTATGCCGACTAACTCTCCTCACGTGTCAGTACCTTCGCCTCCCGCTCAGGAGGTGCATGATTTTGTGGCGCCAAGTACATCAGGGAGGCCCTTACAAATCACTTTGCAAGACCATGGCTACTGTTATGACAGAAGTATTATCTAAATTGCCAGAATTAAGAGGCAAGCGCGATAGCTCTGGGTTAAGGACAGAGTGCGCGGATGAGGTGAGAGCCATAAATTTAAGCTTGAGAACCTCCGCATATTGCTAGGGGAGGTATTAGCGGCTCTGAATGATTGTAACACGGTTGCAATTCCAGAAAAATTATGTAGGTTTGAGTCTCTGGAAGAGGCCATTCGCACAGCTCCATTGGATGAAATTATGAACAAGCTTAAAGCACTTAAGCTAGCTAACGCATTTGTTTCTGATGCCGTCGTACATTTAACTAAACTTACGGCTAAGAACTCCGGATTCGCCATCCAAGCGCGCAGAGCGCTATGGCTTAAATCCTGGTCAGCTGACGTGACTTCTAAATCTAAATTGCTTAATATTCCTTTCAAAGGGCAGACCTTATTCGGGCCCGGCTTGAAAGAAATTATAGCTGACATTACGGGAGGTAAGGGCCATGCTCTACCTCAGGAAAAGGCCAAACAGTCTAATTTTCGTGCCTTTCGTAACTTCAAGGCAGGAGCAGCATCAACTTCCTCCGCTCCAAAACAGGAAGGAGCTGTTGCTCGTTACAGGCAGGGCTGGAAAGTTAACCAGTCCTGGAACAAGGGCAAGCAGGCCAAGAAACCTGCTGCTGCCCCTAAGACAGCATGAAGAGAGGGCCCCCTATCCGGAAACGGATCTAGTGGGGGGCAGACTTTCTCTCTTCGCCCAGGCTTGGGCAAGAGATGTCCAGGATCCCTGAGCGTTGGAGATCATATCTCAGGGATATCTCCTGGACTTCAAAACTTCTCCTCCACGAGGGAGATTTCAACTTTCAAGGTTATCAGCAAACCAAATAAAGAAAGAGGCGTTTCTACGCTGTGTACAAGACCTCTTACTAATGGGGGTGATCCACCCAGTTCCGCGGACGGAACACGGGCAAGGATTCTATTCAAATCTATTTGTGGTTCCCAAGAAAGAGGGAACCTTCAGACCAATCTTGGACTTAAAAATCCTAAACAAATTCCTAAGAGTTCCATCATTCAAAATGGAAACTATTCGAACCATCCTTCCCATGATCCAAGAGGGTCAGTACATGACCACAGTGGACTTAAAGGATGCCTACCTTCACATACCGATTCACAAGGATCATTATCGGTACGTAAGATTTGCTTTCCTAGACGGGCATTACCAGTTTGTAGCTCTTCCCTTCGGATTAGCTACGGCTCCAAGAATCTTTACAAAAGTTCTGGGCTCACTTCTGGCGGTACTAAGACCGCGAGGCATAGCGGTGACTCCGTACCTAGACGACATTCTGATACAAGCGTCAAGTTTTCAAACTGCCAAGTCTCATACAGAGATAGTTCTGGCATTTCTGAGGTCGCATGGGTGGAAGGTGAACGTGGAAAAGAGTTCTCTATTACCACTTACAAGGGTTCCCTTTCTAGGGACTCTTATAGATTCTGTAGAGATGAAAATTTACCTGACAGAGGCCAGGTTATCAAAACTTCTAAATGCTTGCCGTGTCCTTCATTCCATTCCACACCCGTCAGTAGCTCAGTGCATGGAAGTAATCGGCTTAATGGTAGCGGCAATGGACATAGTACCATTTGCGCGCCTGCATCTCAGACCGCTGCAATTGTGCATGCTAAGTCAGTGGAACGGGGATTACTCAGATTTGTCCCCCCTACTAAATCTGGATCAAGAGACCAGAGATTCTCTTCTATGGTGGATTTCTCGGCCACATCTGTCCAAGGGGATGACCTTTCGCAGGCCAGATTGGACGATTGCAACAACAGACGCCAGCCTTCTAGGCTGGGGCGCAGTCTGGAACTCCCTGAAGGCTCAGGGATTATGGACTCAGGAGGAGAAACTCCTCCCAATAAATATTCTGGAATTAAGAGCAATATTCAATGCTCTCCTAGCTTGGCCTCAGTTAGCAACTCTGAGGTTCATCAGATTTCAGTCGGACAACATCGCGACTGTGGCTTACATCAACCATCAAGGGGGAACCAGAAGTTCCCTAGCGATGTTGGAAGTCTCAAAGATAATTCGCTGGGCAGAGTCTCACTCTTGCCACCTGTCAGCGATTTACATCCCAGGCGTGGAGAACTGGGAGGCGGATTTTCTAAGTCGCCAGACTTTTCATCCGGGGGAGTGGGAACTTCATCCGGAGGTCTTTGCTCAACTGATTCATCGTTGGGGCAAACCAGATCTGGATCTCATGGCGTCTCGCCAGAACGCCAAGCTTCCTTGTTACGGATCCAGGTCCAGGGACCCGGGAGCGGTGCTGATAGATGCTCTGACAGCCCCTTGGGTCTTCAACATGGCTTATGTGTTTCCACCTTCCCGATGCTTCCTCGTTTGATTGCCAAGATCAAACAGGAGAGAGCTTCAGTGATTCTGATAGCGCCTGCGTGGCCACGCAGGACCTGGTATGCAGACCTAGTGGACATGTTGTCCTGTCCACCGTGGTCTCTGCCTCTGAGACAGGACCTTCTAATTCAGGGTCCTTTCAACCATCCAAATCTAATTTCTCTGAGGCTGACTGCATGGAGATTGAACGCTTGATTCTATCAAAGCGTGGCTTCTCGGAGTCGGTTATTGATACCTTAATACAGGCTAGGAAGCCTGTTACCAGAAAAATTTACCATAAGATATGGCGTAAATATTTATATTGGTGCGAATCCAAGAGTTACTCATGGAGTAAGGTTAGGATTCCTAGGATATTGTCCTTTCTACAAGAGGGTTTAGAAAAGGGCTTATCTGCTAGTTCGTTAAAGGGACAGATTTCTGCTCTGTCTATTCTTCTACACAAACGTCTGGCTGAAGTTCCAGACGTTCAGGCTTTTTGTCAGGCTTTAGCTAGGATTAAGCCTGTGTTTAAGACTGTTGCTCCGCCGTGGAGCTTAAACTTAGTTCTTAACGTTTTTCAAGGCGTTCCATTTGAACCCCTTCATTCCATTGATATCAAGCTGTTATCCTGGAAGGTTCTGTTTTTGATGGCTATTTCCTCGGCTCGAAGAGTCTCTGAGTTATCTGCCTTACATTGTGATTCTCCTTATCTGATTTTTCATTCAGACAAGGTAGTTCTGCGTACTAAACCTGGGTTCTTACCTAAGGTAGTTACTAACAGGAATATCAATCAAGAGATTGTTGTTCCATCACTGTGTCCTAACCCTTCTTCAAAGAAGGAACGACTTTTGCATAATCTGGACGTAGTCCGTGCCCTGAAGTTCTATTTGCAGGCAACTAAAGAGTTTCGTCAAACTTCTTCCCTGTTTGTCGTTTACTCTGGACAGAGAAGAGGTCAAAAGGCTTCGGCTACCTCTCTCTCTTTTTGGCTTCGTAGCATAATACGTTTAGCCTATGAGACTGCTGGACAGCAGCCTCC
Source organism: Bombina bombina (assembly GCF_027579735.1). Classification (NCBI taxonomy): domain Eukaryota; kingdom Metazoa; phylum Chordata; class Amphibia; order Anura; family Bombinatoridae; genus Bombina; species Bombina bombina. Next base: position 38,129 of record NW_026512205.1, read on the forward strand.
TCAAAAGGATTACAGCTCATTCTACTAGAGCTGTGGCTTCCACCTGGGCCTTTAAAAATGAGGCCTCTGTTGAACAGATTTGCAAGGCTGCAACTTGGTCTTCACTTCACACTTTTTCAAAATTTTACAAATTTGACACTTTTGCTTCTTCGGAGGCTATTTTTGGGAGAAAGGTACTTCAGGCAGTGGTTCCTTCTGTTTAATGTTCCTGCCTTGTCCCTCCCTTCATCCGTGTACTTTAGCTTTGGTATTGGTATTCCATAAGTAATGTATGACCCGTGGACTGACTACACTTAACAAGAGAAAACATAATTTATGCTTACCTGATAAATTTATTTCTCTTGTAGTGTAGTCAGTCCACGGCCCGCCCTGTCTTTAAGGCAGATCTAAATTTTAATTAAACTCCAGTCACCACTGCACCCTATGGTTTCTCCTTTCTCGTCTGCTTTGGTCGAATGACTGAATGACATGTGAGGGGAGGAGCTATATAGCAGCTCTGCTTGGGTGATCCTCTTGCAGCTTCCTGTTAGGAAGAGATATATTCCATAAGTAATGGATGACCCGTGGACTGACTACACTTAACAAGAGAAATAAATTTATCAGGTAAGCATAAATTATGTTTTTATTAAATTTTAAGATAAAGACATGTTATATACCACAACAGTTAAATCTGTTAAATCTGTATTGCATGTTCAAACCTTAATACCATAAAAGAAAACAGGTTAATAAACCTTTACTCCAGGAGTTTATAATAAGTTTGGAAGTTCTAGAGCAGTGCTAATATTGTTGCCGAAACGTTTTTGAATCTGTGAACAATCAATTGATTCTTCCTATAGAAATAAGCATAAACCACGAATATGGGTTTAAGTTATGCTGTGCCTGTGCTAGCTGCAGACACTTTTTGTTGTGTTGTTTCTTGATACTTGTTTTAATTATTAACAGAGAACTGTTAACGTTTTTATATTGGGTAATATGTTCAATACAGCCAATACAGTTTTGTTTTTTTAATATTTTAAAGTTGCACTTCTGTTTGTTTATGAAACTTGGTTTTATTTAATTTTAAGTTTAATAAAGATGTTACATATCACAACAGCTAAATCTGTGTCTGTATTGCATGTTTAAACCTTAATACCATAAATACTAACAGGTGTTATGTTTACTTCTGGAGTATGTAATCAGTTTGCAAATGATAGAGAAATGCTTAAATAATGCATTACACTTTAACTAAGTCGACTAAAATGTATTGGAGATTCAGTCGACTAAAACTAGACTAAAACTAAAACAATTCAGATGACTAAAATATGACTAAAACTAAGACTAAATTGAAACTTGCCGTCAAAATTAACACTGCAGTGGAGGGGGCGTGGTCAGTCACGTAAATTGTAAACAATGTATGTAATATCAAAATCGTCTTTAAAACAAACATGATGACAGGAGAGTAATTGCTTCTAGATACCTCGCATTCCTATATGACTTATGTGTTGTGCAGAAACACTGACATAGCACACAAGATATCACAGGCTATCCTAAAACCAGGGTATGAGGATCACATATGCGAAATAAACAGAGCGGCGTAAGTAATCACGCTAAGTGCCGTGAATAAATTAAATTAAAAATAATAGTTGATAAGGTTGCCGCAATATGGTTAAACGCTCAGAAAGATAAGGGAAAGCTCATATAAAACCCATTGTCCTAAACATTCCAAGGTATTGTAAATGTAAACTCGTAGTGCCCATAGCAACTACGCTTACCTTACTATGCTTACCTGATAAATTTCTTTTGCGATGTACCGAGTCCACGGCCCGCCTTGTCTATTCAAGACAGATGGTATTTTTTATTGAAAGCTTGTCACCTCTGCACCTTAGTTTCTCC